>NC_089319.1:1944581-2159581 GCF_036669915.1 Pocillopora verrucosa
TTCCTTTACATCGCTGATAGAACTTAGGCTTGGAAACGAAACAAATGACATAAGCGCTAATAAATTTCAACTTCATTGATGACCTCTTTCCAATTTATCAGGATGATTCGCCGAGCTCCAGGGCTTAAGCTGGTCGTTCAAACTCTGTTATTCTCCTTGAAGCCGATTGGAAACACTGTCCTAATAGCTGCCATTTTCTTCGTAATGTTTGGAATCTTAGGAGTCCAGGTAAGAGTAGTTGTTTTTAGGAACAAATTCATCGTTTTCCATAGTTTCTCGTAATGATATGACTGTCGAACCTTCCTAAAAATCTATCTTTGGGATACAGTTTTTCCTTTCCCATTCTCAACCAAGATACTTTTAAATAGTCTTTTACGATGCGATGTTATTTCATAGTAACATTTTACACACAAGGTAGAAAGGTTAAGAGTTTAAGTGGAATAATATTTTTCTTGTTTTATTTTCTTTCTTCAGATTTTTAAGGGAAAGTTTTATTATTGCGATGGAGACAGTGAGGTGAAGAACAAGGAAGAATGCTCGGCAAGAGGGAAAGGGGTCTGGAAAAATCGCATGTACAACTTTGACAACCTACTAAATGTAAGTATTCACTTAAATCATTCTTAGTTTTTCGGAATATCGGTTCCCCACGAGTAAAACATTGAGAGTTGGTAATGTTAAATGTTGATTGCCAATCGTAGCACAATATCAAACCGATTAACCATGAGATCTTTACCTAATAACACACGATGCATGGTTTTATACAAGTGTACAATTTAATAATCTGGTGAATAAAGTGAAACATTTTGTTTTCAATTGAAAGTCGTTCTAACCGTTCTCTAATTTATAGGCACTGATATCCCTTTTCGTGTTTTCCACACGGGATGGATGGGTAGAAATTATGCACCATGGTATCGATGCCGTTGGATACGACCAACAGGTGTAGTATTTGTTAACAAGTCTGAGGCTATCTACAGGCCTTCAGTGATAACATCCGAGGCGTGTAGTGCCGGTCTTATGCAAGTCATGCAATTTGTCCGATACTTACTCATTCGTCGAGATGGAATGAATATCTGTCACCTTAAAGGAAGCTTGTCTAGTCCAAAGGCACGACATTACGCTTCAGGAGCCTATTCCACTTACGAAATTAATTCCGAAAAACCCCAATAATCTGTTTACTACATGTACCCAAAGTTTAAAATTCAAATTTAAAATAACATTCTCGGCTCGGTAAACATAGGGAGGGGGAGGTGTGTCTGAAATTTTTTTGTTGTTCTTTATATTAGACGAATTTTTCTTTTTCAGCCCATCAAGAATTACCGCGAATGGAGACTAGCATATTTCATTCCTTTCCTGATGTTGGGAGGTTTTCTTGTTCTTAACATGATTGTGGGGGTCGTTGTGGAGAATTTTCAGCGTTGTCGAGAAAGACTAGAGGACGAAGAAAAGCAGAGAGGACGAAAAAAATTGCTCGAGAAGGCGAGAGAGAAGAGCCAAGAAGGTAAATTTAACTTCTTCTTTTGGTGGCCTTGACAAATGTTAGGAGTATTTATCATTTCTCTTCAATCAACGATCCTCCGTGTTTTAGTCTGTCCGTCTATCCTACTCCTGATCCTGGGCCCTTCTTTCATGCACCACATTAAGTCTTTAATTCATGATTCATTCACTCAGACATTTCGTCTGTCTTTTTGTTGGTCTGTCCGTCCGTCAGTCGATCACTGAATCAGTCAGTCAGTCAGTCAGTCAGTTAGTCGATCAGTCAGTTAGTCGATCAGTCAGTCAGTAAGTGCGTCATTCAGTCAGTCAGTTAGTCGATCAGTCTGTCAGTCAGTGCGTCAGTCAGTTAGTCCGTCAGTCAGTCAGTTCGTCAGTCAGTCAGTTCGTCAGTCAGTCAGTTCGTCAGTCAGTCAGTTCGTCAGTCAGTCAGTTGGTCTGTTAGTCACTGAGTCAGTCAGACTGAACCCATGCAATCCATCAGTGGTCATTCAGAAACACAAGTGGTACAGTAACTGATCTTTTTTATTTTTCTGAATCTTACATCATTTATAGAAGTTGACCGAACATATTATGAGAGTTACAGTCCTTGGCGACGTCATATTCATGACATGTGTCTTCATCTGTACTGGGATGTGGCCATCGCCATTGTGATTTGTTTAAATGTCCTCTGCATGTCCCTCGAACATTACCAGATGTCCGAGGTGAGAAATATCAGGAAACTGGCTTACTTTTGCTTATCTCTTTTCATATATTTCTTATAATGATCGTTCTGAACTATGTATCATTCATCAAAGAAATCCTTTACCCTTGTTTGCAACCTGGTAGTCTTCGATCAGACTGAAAAAAATTCCATATCGACTCTTAGAGATGAACAACGGATGACGGTTTAATCTTAAACTCGTGTTACTCGTCTCGCGAAGCAAGCTGAATAGTTTTATCTCATGACAGTTTAGATGACTGTGTTTATTTCGTATTTTCGCATTTCAACGTCTTACACTTGCACCAAATTTCGGCAAAAGACCACCGCTAAGGCCAGTTCTTCCTGGAGAAGATGTTTATAATATATTTATTAGCATATCCAGGTTTTGATTTTTATCCGATTTGTGGGTTTGTGGAACGAATGGGAACATCTTTTTATCGATACATGCCCGCTATAGAACTGTATATTATCGTTAATGACATCCCCATATGATTTTCATTTTCAGGTGTTTGACACTTTTGTGAATACCGCAAACTATTTTTTCGCTTCCGTGTTTGTGTTAGAGGTGATATTTAAATTTATCGCCTTTGGATTCGTGCGATATTTTAAGGATCGGTAAGTGTAGTTTCCTCGTGTGCAGGTATCAGCCATGTTTAATTTTTTTGTTCCGGTTTTGTTCACTAAGAAACGGAAACCTTCAGAGGGTATCAATGAGTTGACGATAAGAGAATGTCGATTGATATTCTCTTGGTTGATGGCTTTTACGACTAACGGTTAAAATTTTTCAATTTTTATGCCTAACAGTTAAACTTTTTAGCCGTCTTACAACTAACAGTGAACCATATTGATATTCTCCCCTCATCTTTTACGACGCCAATTTGGAAGCTTATCTCATGAGGGAGCACTAAACAACCAAATCAATTTTAGCGTATATGTGGTGTGTTCCCTGTTTTTGATAAACTTCACTGATTGAATCCGCAGGTGGAATATCATTGACTTAATTATTGTGCTTATTACATTGACCGGAATACTTATCTATTCCTTGAGCACCATAAAAGCCACGGTGCCGATCAATCCCACTGTTGCACGATCTCTGAGAGTACTACGAATTATCCGAGGTTTGTACAAGTTTTACCGAGCTTGATCAATTAATTTGTCACTCAAATGCAACATTTCAGGGTTTTTTTTTTTTACTAGAATCACTGAATCTACCTCTACCTCCTAGAAGAGGTGACCTTTGAGAATTGGACATAAGTGATCTCAGTCCCACTCCCAGGTTTTTTTTGGGATTCCCAAACAGAGATGAACAAAAAAACTTCGCGGTCGACTTTTTCCTTCTTCAGGACCCCTCTGTGATCCTTTGCAATGATTTTTCTTTCACCACTTATGCTGTGCTGAATTTATTATTTGTCCCAATCGACAAATGCATACACACTCCACCAAGTAACAGATGACTCGGGAAATGGTTTTCAAGGTTCTGAATCAGTGGATGTCAAAGTTCGGTTAAACTATTTCATGCACACAGCCCACTAGCATCACTTAATGTTCTGCTTTAATTTGCCTTCATTTCAGTGCTCAAGCTCGTAAAACTAGCAAAGGGAGTCCGCTCGCTGCTGGACACCTTGTTCGAGGCTCTTCCTCAGGTTAGCACAAAGATTATCAACTATGATTCTTAGCGTTATGTCTGAAGACAGCCAATTAATCAGCACATTTAATTACTTCGTAATCATTGTACTATGATAATATTTCTTCATTAAGACTGACCTCATTTCAATGAAAATGTTACCTTTCTTGTCAAGAAGTTCGTGTTCCTATCTGCTTACGAACGTTTAGCGAAATAAGTACGAAATTATTCCTTTCATTATTTTTCTTATTTTCCTCCAGGTCGCAAACCTTGGGCTGTTGTTCCTGCTTTTATTTTTTATCTATGCCTGTTTAGGTATCCAACTTTTTGGAACATTAGGTGAGGAAATAATTCATCCAAATTTCTATATTACAACATTTAGCATACGGTGCTTTCTATCGCCAATAACAAAGAGAACAAGGTACAAATTAATTTGTTTTCTTCGCAAAAGCCGTTTATTAAATGATTCGGAATAAAACTCAGTCTGAAAGCGAACCTTTCGTAAATTTTTTTATACGTGAAAAGCTCAAGTGAAGTTTTCCGTCCGTTTTACAGAGTGCACTCCCTCACAGCCTTGCCAAGGACTCGGTCCGCATGCACACTTCAAGGATTTTGGAACTGCAATGCTGACTTTATTTAGGATAGCAACAGGAGATAATTGGAATGGAATATTAGAGGTAAAGGAATCAAATAATTTTCAAATAACACATTAGTTTCTAAAAAGGTGATGCGTATATCTGACTGAAACGGAGTCATATCACTTTCCACTTTGTGTTTATGAAGCTAAGCAAGCAGGCCCTCATTATTAGCAGCGCTTCGGTTAGAGCATTTCTTCGCCCGCGGGAAAGTATGAGGAGGAGGCGAGCGGTCTGCAAGGAGTTCAGGGGTCTATTAGAGCCAGACCCCTGACAAACATCTCCCCGATTCGTCTCAAATTTTTCCGGGGGCAGAAAAATTAACGCGCTTTCCTGCAGCGCTGACGATGAGGACCTGCTAGAAATGTGTAGTGTAAAGGATAAAAAGGATTCGGCTGAATTTAAACACCAGATTTGCCCAGAACTTAATTTCTGAATTATTTCTCTTTTAAGGACACTTTACGACTGAATTGTTCCGAGTCTGCAGAATGTGAAAGGTGCTGTTTTGTTAGCCATTGCATAGCGTCGCTGTTCTTTGTGACGTTCGTGCTGGTGGCGCAGTTTGTACTAATCAACGTTGTCATAGCTGTTCTTATGAAGCATCTGAAAGAATCAAAGGAAAAGATTGCGGCAAATATGGCCGCTAAGGACTTGGAGAAGAAATTGAAACTTCTGACTACAACAGCGAAGAATTTCATCCTGGCTAAAGCTAAGAGAAATGATCTGTCTATCTCAAGGCGACATTCCGTAGTACAGCTCGGCTTAGGAGGAATAGAACTGACTCAGCTCAAACATTGTACCCCTACCAAAAATATTGATTCGTCTTTTCGCGCAGAGTTTGCCAAGGCCGATACAATTTTCCAGGAATTTTTGCTTTTACATGAAAATCTGCAAAAAGTGAAAATGACGATCTGCCGCACTGCGTCACACAACATTGAGGTCACGCCAACTCCTGTCACGCCATCTCTTCGTCAAAGACGAAATAGTTTCTGCGGGGTTAGAGAGCTTCACGACTCAAAACCTAATTTAGCGAAATTTACTGTATATAAATCTGGAGCCAAGCTTTAACCTAATACTGGTCTGTATTTGTAATGAGGAAAGTGTTACACGCAGGATAGACTAAAGTTCTTTAACCTTCTCTGTGTATCACTGTCAAAAATAAGTGATTCATTTTTCGAGGAAAAAATATTTAATTCTTGTCAGGACAAAGATTAAATCGCCAAAAAGATATCTTAGGAATGTATAATAGAATTATAAGGTGAAAAAAATTTAAAACACGCTATTTTACAAATTCTTATGTAACTGAGAGTGTTTTATTATTATATGTACATAAATCGATAGGCTGTGTATATAATTGGAATACACTTAAATAAAGTGACAAGCAGGCTCTTCTGGTTAAGCAACCAGGCCTTTTGTTTTGTTTAGACTCCCTCGAGGATGACGGGAATTAGCGAAACATATCGTGGGCGTGGCTCAAATGTCTTCGATATTCAACAAATTTTGGCCTATTTTCGTACAAAAAAATTATCTGAAATAATAATGATTCATTCGAGTACACGCCTACTCACCTTCAGTTTAATGACCTGTTTTGAACTCTTGGCACTACCATCGTTTTCGCTGTTTACAGTTTGGAATAATAATTTAGGTTAATTCTATTTACAAGTAACACATGCTGACGTTTTTACGAAATGAGATTGCGAATTTAGCTCCTTCTGAATGGGGAAAATTTTGTCTCAGTAAATTTTTTTTCATAACATTGTCCTAGCTAGTATTGAAAGAATTGATTTTGAAAGCTTCTGATCTTCCGTCGCGTTGTGTAAAAAAAAAAATACAAATTACCGAATATAGCGCATTTCACGTTTCATGATGAATATTTCCTTATTATGTCTTTCAGCAACTGAGTAAGATAACAACTTGCATGAATATTTATTTTCGACAGCATTGACAGAAATACTCATATCAAAAAATAAACAAACATGTACCTTGCTACAATCGATTTAATTAAAGCATGTTGAAAAAAACTTGATGGCTCTTACTATTTTGGACTTCACGGGTCGGTCACATATGTCTGGTTTATATGGAGTTTTATAGGAATTGAGATTTTAATTACATCACAGGTACAAAGAAAAAGTGCGATTTGGTTTCGCTCGAGCTTAGTAGAAATTTAGTAATTCATTATGATGATTATGATAATCCGTGAAAATCAGTTTGTCTTGTCTAGTGATAAACACCTGCTAAAAGTGTTCATTGTCATGGCAACTGAAATTGCGAAACGGATTTAACATGACACGTAATTAAAAACATTCAAGACTGCCAAAAGTTGGTAGAATTGAGGTCCCTAGAACACTCTCGACGTCAACAGCGGTTGCACTCATTACTTCGTTTGAGAACTTTTAAAGCATCTTCAAAATGGACCAGATTGAAGCTTTTCTGCACAATATCTCACGGATTAGAAAAAGAGAAAGTCAATTACCTTCCTCCAACGCTTGTACCAATTAGCGTTAGTGAAACTCTTAAATCAATGTATTCAATATTTTTTTATATCCGAAGATCGACGAAGACAAACTACAATAATTACCTCGCACGTTTTAAGGAGCGTTTGCATAAGCTTGACTTTAGCTCGTCTTCTTGTTTTGTACCGCACAGAGTGAATGGCCTTCTCAGATACATAACGGTATACTGTTTACATTCAGAAGAATGTATCTCAGAAAAAGCGAAATTGTTAATGATGTGTTTTCCCATACACTTGGAGGCCTTAGACAGCCGATCTCGAATGGTTTTATGGTTCAAGGAACAGCGATACAGAGCAAAAGAAATATGCAAGAATTATCACACTCAAAAGGAAGTAATAGAGTTGTAAAAGGAAAGGAGATTTCTATCAGGCCGGCACAGGAGAAATCGTCGCAAGAAAATCTCGTCTGTAATAAACCGTTTTCTCCTCGATTAAGGGTGAAAATTAACAATAAAACCGAAAGACGGCAGGAAGGCAATAATACTCAAATAAATGAAACGTCAGAGATGTCAATAAAATCATCAACTGAAATTTTCTCCACAGAACTACAAAGAACACAGTTTGGGCTCAGATTATTGAGGAATCAAAAGGAGTCTGCTCTACACAATTTGGCAACGAAATACAAAAGCGAAGCCGATAGTCGAACGGAAACACCAGGTGTATGTAGAAGTCGCGTCGACTCTCCTTCACAAAGAAAGAGCATTGCAAGAACGAGAAGTCAATCGACAAACGATATATCAACTTTGTCACTGAATAATGAAAGGATAAAAACAGATGGCTGTCAACAAACCGAAGACAAACTTTACTGGAGCGGTGGAACATGTGAACAAAACGTGAATTTAGAGCGGTCATGTAGCGCGAATAGAGAAGAAAAGAGAATCGAAATCAAAGGGAAAAGGTATGGTGCGGGTAGCGCAGGAAGGATTAAGGCCTTACACTGTGCCTTGAGTCGAAAACGTGACTCTGTGGATCAAAAAATACCGGACGAGGACTACCAAAGGATAGATTATGAATATTTTCTCAAATTAAAGGCAGTTTCTCGTCTTTCTCGACTTTGTGATGACTCTGTTATCGATGCAGTAGCGAAAGAGAACTCAGCACACAGTATCGAAAAAATCAGTCTCCCTCCAGTTATTGGATCGAAATGGAAACTCAAAGATCGTTTTGTTTCTGGGCTGACTTTCAATCCGCCAACAGCCGTATTAAGAGAATACACGAGAATTTCTCAAGCACGAGTTGTGGATTTCTCTGACTCGTCCCTTGGCGGCCAGGTACTTTAAATGAAAACCATCGGCAACAATTTTTTCCAGCTGACAAACCTTTTTATTGCTACTTGTGCTTGTTAAAGGCTGAAATTGCATGTTAAACGACTGCTGACTTGCGCTTCAAATTGAAACTTTTGGCTGATATATTTATTTATGTTACAAATTAGTCTTCATTTGTATTCAGCACCGGGAAATTAGTCCATCTGTTGCCTAAATAAGGATGATTTTGTAACCATACTCGGTTTTAAATTTTTGTTTTATGTTTACTTGGAATGCGTTGGAAGTGGATGTTGCTTTTTTGAAATGACGCGGTTTCAAGCACTATGAAAGAGTTGCGCCTGCTTAACTTTAGAGACTTACAAAAGGAAAACTTTCGAATAAAACCTACCTGAATATAACTTATTTTTTAGAAAGAAATATCCCAGTTCCGCATTAAAAACGCTGTAACTGAGGTAGCTTCATTTCCCAAATTTAAAGGACTTTGGAAAATCAACGTGTGAAGAATTCCAGCGAATAATATTCCAATTGCTTCCGCACAGATAAGAAAAAACTCACCTATCGATATCTCAGTTTTATTCTTGTTTGAGCTTGAAGATGCTGTTATTCTTAATTTTTTACTCAATAACAGGCCATTTTTTACTTTCCTTTTTTTATCGATTGGTAACACAGCCATCCAGTTCAATCATTGCCTAGGTAAAAGGCAAAATTGACTTTACCGCCTGCTGTTGTATTGTTAAAGAAGCTCCCCTCAGATTCTTCACAGTGGTCATATTTATGTATATAATAAAGCGACAGCATCTCAGAATTCAACTTCTACGGAAGTCAAACAACATAATTATTGGGAATTGTTCCTCAAAATAACATAATTAGGTTAAGTTTAATTTTTCATCGGTTAAATTTTGCGAGGAAAATTCAGCGTTCAGAGTTACGTTAAAATCATTAAAGTTGAACGCTAATGTTTAAGGCCGAAACGCTCCGGCAACTTCTTTCCGACGATCTACTTTCGATTCTATTTTCAACAAAAGCTTCATTTCTATATGATGTATCATTAAGTTCTCTTTCAACACGTTGCGAAGTTTCCGCCGTCTTTAGCACAACAAGGTTCCTTTTAAAAAGCGGCCGACCACACCACAGTAAGGTCTTCAAACTCTTGCTAAACGGAACACCATGCAAGCTGTACACAATAGGGTTGATGCAAGAATTGAATATAAGAAGCGGAATTACATGCTGAACCACTGGCCAGTCCTTTTCCACGAACTGAACTGGAGAAGAAAAATTACGATGCTGTTTGGGATCCAGGTTAAGATATAAATCATACTGATGATGAAAGCCATTCGGGTGACTTTTCTCCTGTTGAAAATGGAGAAGATTGTGTATTTAAAAAGCAGATGAGATTATGGTGACTGGCGTTGCAATACCAGATTGTTAAGCTGTAGAAATCTAACGTTAAGATGTTGGTAGAGCGAGCAAGGACTCTTTCGCTTGCTTCCAACAGACTTTGCATTTGTCTATTTATCATCTAGTTTTTTTTTATTTGATCATAATAAATACATCACTTTTGTAAAGAACTTAAATATACTGAATTTTAAGGAAATCCTTAAGTTAGCGCCAAAAGGATGAATGCGATGAACAAAAGAATAAAGAAGATCCAAGCAGATAAATCCTTCCATGATCCAATCTCTTGTTAACGCTGGCCACGAACCCTGAGAAAATGAAGTGGAAAATGAACAAGCTGTGAACGAGTCTCTGCCTCCGACGACCTTCGGACTTCTCGAATGTTTCCGCATGCCTCGCACGAATTTTTCGCTGCTTCGTAGATAGTGCACACCCTAGTAAACTTGGTCGTAAGGATAAGTGCTCATTTCCAGGATTTAAGAATGCAGCAAAGACATCAATAGAGTGGTCAGTACATATATATTGTCCGATGGGTTAAATTGGGGGAGAGAGGTGTGTGCAAACTCAAAACAAAAAAATATATATTCTTTGTTAAATTGTGCACTATATTTGCAGCACCGTGTTTTATGTCAGAACCTCTTTATTAATTCACACAGCCTCTGGTGCTGATCCACAAAGTCCCACTTTATCAGATTTATTAGATTTCTGCCATCCTTTAGGGAAGTTTGGTTGTAAATAAATGAAACAGGCCATTTTAAGCAACAGCGAAAAAATTATCTTTATATCATGAAACATGAAAGCTGAGAGCAGAAAGGTTAAGTAGAAATATTCTCCCGTCCTTGATTCCATTTCGATCAAGCCACCATTATAAAATTTCCAACCTCATTAGGTAAGCGAGAAATACTGGGTCGAGTTCGTAGCATCCACCATCTTGGACACGGCGAAGTAGTGCAGGTTTCACTCTGTATTTCGTGTTTTGGCTCCAGCAATTCAAACATGAGTCGCAAACAAACTCCAAGTGACTTCCTAAAGCAAATCATAGGTCGTCCTGTTGTGGTGAAGCTCAATAATGGCGTTGACTACCGAGGTAAACGAGATTTGTTTTTATTTGCACATTGAAGTGTTTTTGATGCATGTGTAGCATTTAGAATAACAGCGTTCAAATTCAGAAAAAAATTAACCTTTTTGTGATATTTTATGATATATCACACATATCGAAGTTATCCTATTCACTCTTCCCGTATACTCTTAACAGCTTGTGGCTCACTTTTTTGCATCTGGCCTGTTCTATTTAATTTCAGGACGTAAATTAGTTATAAAAACCCTCTAATGAATTAAAAAACAAAACAAAACAAAAAGAGAGAAAAAAAAGTAAGGCCAGCTACAATTATCACTGTTTGCTTGATGTATAATATTGTCAATTTCAACAGCTTTCATATTTCAGTATCACTCTTAGGTTCAATTTTTTTGAGAATTAATTAAATTCTATCTGAAAGATTCATTCCTCTTCAGAGAAGAATTTTTTAAGTTCAGATTCTTTGTTCCTAGAGAAGAACTGTGATTGTTAGGAGATATATTTCAGATTCTAGTTGTAAGAGTCCTGGCTTTTTTTTTTCAAAAGAAAACAAAATGCTTTTGACAGGAACCAGGCATTAATTAAAAGTATTCTGAAAAGAAACATTGCCTACCTTGAAAGATGTATTATTTGATTCATTACAGCAGAATCTCACATTTAAAACAAGTTTATCAGAAGAATTACTCTTCTGCTCTGAAGATCCAATATTTGTGTGGGAAGAGCATTATTTTGTGATTCTTCTTTAGGGAATTTCTGCCCTTCACTCAAGAAAGGGTATTTGTCTTTAAAAATGATGGTAAAGATCTTTATTCTTCTCTAGAGGGTGACCTTGCTTTCATTGGTAAATACTCGAATACAAAATGATTTTTGTTGGAAAAATCTTTGTGCTCCTCTGAAGACTGATCATTCTGTTGAACAGATTTACCTCAAATGGGTTTTTTAATCAATAAAACAATTGCTTTTTTTTTCACTTAGCAGATTAAATATTAGAAATAATTAAACATCTTTGTGTTGTAATAAATTTGTCATGAGCTAAATAGGACAGAGCTGAGTAAAGCCTCTGCTTGTCACAAAGACACTCGTGATGCCTGAACAACCATTTTGGTAAAAACAAGAGAGTGGTAATTTTTAAGACAAGCAACTTTATGTTGATGAGTATTTTTGAAGCGCACATATTTCCCTAGAGGTAGCAAAACCTAAAAAAATATATCTTTGTGATCAAACTATAACAGTTTTGGGCAGAATTACAACAAATATTCTAAGATTAAGCCATGGTGTTTCTCAGATAATTTGTGGCTCTTTAAAAGGACATTCTAAGGTTATACTTTTTTCCTCATGGCAAGACCTTAGTGCAGTCTAATATGAAGTTTATGTATGGACCTAAAATTCACCCACTCACTCACATATTCACCTACCCCATTCTAATCTTTTAGACTTTTAATATTTTTTATTAAAAGTAGGATTTAACCATTATATCCCCTGCTCTCCCTTTTGGGTTCTCTGCTGTCCCCAAAGTTGGGTTATTGTCTTCTGCTCAAATATGTAGGGGTGGGACAAGGCCAAAATTTTTCCCAGAGTACATCAAGTTGAACGTAATTGAAAATGGTGTCTTTCATGTTGGGCCATTTGCTAAAATGATAAAGGTGTGTTTTCCTTCTTTTTGCTCCATGCTTGAGCAAACTACACCTTTGTACATATACTATAGACCTCACAAATAAAGAGCAAACCTGGAGAAGAATACTCAACTGAGAGAAATAGGCTTTCATAAGTATCAAAATTGACAATGACAACAGTTGCAACAATCAATTTGTGAAAAATATTTTGTGTATAGCAGAAGCAATTTAAACTCTAGTTTTAAAGATTGATTTTTGCTTATCTGCTTAGTTGTCATTTAGCTATATTTCAAAAATATTTCGCAGCTGATTTGAGCTTTTGTGGATTTCATTGGATTTGACCAGTTTCTATTTGTTACACAGTTACCTTGTAAGCTATTTGTCCAGCTATGTGAATCTTATAAGTCAGATTTTTTGTGTGCTGTTGAATTTGGTTACTTGCTTGTGCAATATTAAACGCGTCCATCATTCTCCCATAATTTTTTCCTGTTTGGCCATCAATATATTTGACTTTTAAAAAAGGTTGTGTTGAAGCCTCGCCATTAGGATATTGTTAGGTATATTTCTACTGTTAGCACTGCAGCAAAAGCTTTTAAAGTTAGTAATAAAAAGGTAGTTTAAGGGCAAGTCACAAAATATTGGAGATGGCAAACAGCTAAAGTTCTCATCACCCAGTTGAATAATTAAGACATTCCATGAGGTAGCTCCAAGGAGCCTTTGATTGACATAATGTCTATTGGTGTTTTTCACTGTCATGCAATTGAAATCTAAAGTCAAAAGTATTGAATGCCCAACTCCAAGAGAGCTATTGTCAGTAGAATATTGATATACAACTTGCCCAAGTTTCAGGGATGTAGGGTCTTATGTGTAATACAAACATTTGTTGTCTTGTTTCACCACTAAAATGATTAATATTTATTCACTGTGAACTCACAAATGTTAATCTAAACACATTTGATTAAATGATCAGATAACAAAATGTCACACTGTAAAATCATATTTTACATACGAAGCAGCCTTTTCAGGCAGCTATTCCTACATCAAATAAATATGAAATTTGAATGGCTCTATTTTCAAAATGGAGAACCCCACATTGCTGAAACTGCTTTCCAAAAGGTTTATGTTTAGGAGGAATTTTGTAAAACTGCAGCAATAGCCCCTGTCATTTTGAATTTTTATTATGTTTCATGAAAACCAAGGATACTTGATATGTCTTAGTCTGGGTAGAAAACTGTACAACTGTGCAATTTTTCCAAAATTTCACAATTTTACTATTAATAATATAGTGTTGCTATGGTTTCACATCTGAGTTTGGAAAAGTCTTTGATCTGCATGAGTGGTTTTTATCTCTGTTGTTTATAGTCATACTTTAATTTAAGGTTTTGATGTTTGCAGAGAGGTACATAACTATTGCTATCTGTGTTTTCTTGCAGGAGTGCTTGCCTGCCTTGATGGTTACATGAACATTGCTCTAGAACAAACAGAGGAGTATGCTAATGGGCAGGTAAGCAAAATTTCATTTACATATGCAAGTTCTCGTATTTAAGATAAGTGTTACTGTAGTTCTTGAACTGTTTTAGTTCATATTTAAAATGACAAAACTAAAAAAACTTCTACAAAGTTTTGTATTAAACCATTTGAGCATGTTTTAGATTTGAGGAATTATAATCCTTTTGACAAGGTAGCATATATCCTTGAATTTCATCATATTTATAGAAATTGTAGCATTACTACCAAATTATCAAAATGCCAAAACATGATAGGGAAAAAAAATGTTCATACAACGATGACATGTAGAGTAGATGAAGATAATACCATTGTGGGTGTGATGGCCTAATTGAATAAACATAGTTTGCACTGTTGTAAATCAGTATTGTAAGGGACTTCCAAAAGCAGGATCAAACAAAGTTATTGGCAATCTGATGATTTTAGGTAAGAGAGGATAAGCTTTAGGACCCTTGAGCTGATATCACACTTATTCTCCTGAAGGCTTCATCACTTAATTAAAAATGTTATCAAGCTGTTTTTCAATGTTAAATCCTAAGGGAATTCCTGTACCTTGTTCTTCTACCCCAGCCCTCCCTCCTAGTTCCACAATAGAACTTGCAAAACATTACTGTCTAAATTGAATTTTTATCTTGTGGCTTGTGAGGTATCCTTTCTTCAATTGGACTTCTAATTAGGAGGAAGGATGAATTGTTTATGACTAGATTAGGCTGTTGGTTAACAAACTTTGCAGGGTAACTGGATTCTCTCTGGAGTCTATTGTCTAGTGTCAACTGATATTTTGGTGTGCAGCATGCCAATTAATTTAATTCATTCCCTTATTTTTCAGTTGAAAAACAAATATGGCGATGCTTTTTTGAGAGGAAATAATGGTATGTAGCTGTTAGGATCTTTTACCCCATTCACACCGAAGCTCAAACATGTTTGAAAGCTGTTTTATCAAAGCAGGTCTGAAATTTTGATCCTGATAGAAGCTGCATAAACTGCTGTTTGTCAGCTTCAAATTTAACATAACTTGACTTCTTGAACCTTATGGAAAATTCAGCAAATTTCTAGTACTCTGTTTCTGATTTTCATTCAGTTAAACAAGCTTTGCTGGTGTGAATGGGGTATAAGTCTGTTGAAAGGACACTCCTCAATTTTGAAAGTAAAAATTGACTGAGAGGGAGAATGTTATAGACCACTGCTCTTTACAAAAGGATACAACAACAACAGAAAGTATTAACCCTTAAACTCCCATGAGTGACCAAGACAGAATTTCTCCTTACAGTAACAATACAACATCAGACAGATGAGTGATGAGAGTGAAGAAAAAAAATTAATTTGGGGATAATTAGTTGATCCAGTACTAAATTCTCTGAACTAACACTGTAAGAACTGTATGGTTGACAGTAAGGAGAATGACAAATTTGATCTGGGAGTTAAAGGGTTAAACTGGTGAAATAAGTATGTAAACAATGGTAAAGTTTGGCTTAGCACTACTATGTGTTTTGTTTTTTTGTATCCAATATGATTTCCCTTTTGTTCTTGTTCTACCACTCTTTTAGCAACAAGGATTTACATTGAAACTCTTTATTCATGGTGTCCACCATTTAACCCTTTCACGTGTAAGATCTCATTGGTAATTCTCCTTAGTGACTGCTATACAATTATTATAATGTTAGTTCAGAGAATTTGGTATTAAATCAACTAATAATCCCCTAATTGAAATTTTTCTTTATTCACATTACTTCTCTGCTTGATATTGTGATGATGTTATAAGGAGAAATTCTACCATGGTCACTCGTGGAGGTTAAAGGGTTAACCCTTTAATTCCCAAGATCTCATTAGGAATTCTCCTTACGGTCTGCCAAATGATTCTCATTATGTTAGTTTGGAGAATTTGGTATTGCATCAATTAGTAGTTCCATAATTCATGTTTTTTTTTATTCTCATCACTTGTCTGCATGATATTGTATTGATATAGTAAGGAGAAATTCTGTCTTGATCACGCACGGGAGTTAAAGGGTTAAGTTGGGTACGTTACTGATGTTCTGTGTTCGCTTTTCAGTGCTGTACATCAGTACACAAAAGACAAGCCGAAGATGACAACAAGAGGGTGTATAAAGGAAAAAATCAGACCGCATGATCCCACAAAAAGTGTAGTTGTTAGTCTGCTCAGAATTCCCTGTAAATAGCCGATGTTTTCGTATTTTCTAATAAACTTTTCTTTGCCACGTGGCATAAATTTCTTCTTGATCTTGCTTTTAACTTCTGATATTATTTTTCAACTGTCAATCAACACCTAGGACAATCTCTCTTGATTGATCGAATACCTTTCCTTTTCCTATTCTCTGATTGGTTAAGCGAGCACTTTTGACCGGGTTGAAATTCGCCACCATAAATAAATATAAACAGTCCGGGAACTGTTGAAGTAAGTTAGTCGAAAGTTAGAGTTAACGATTTTACTGATCATTCTACTATCGTCAGCAGTTTAAAAGATTGAAGTGAAAGTTGAGCCTTTTTCTGTCGAGATAATTTAGATTGAAAGAAACTGGGGCCGATACGAATGGAAGATTGAAATCTGCGAGGGCTGATGGGTTTGAACTTACAGATTGCTACTGGTGATAGCCCTCCTCGAAAAGTTATGTAGACTTTTGATGCAGCTTTTCACGTTTTTTCAGATGATCAGACGGAAATGCTGGATTTTTTTGCAAAAAAAAGTGTGACATAGCAGTGTGTTCAGTGGACTGGTCACGTTCGTCGGTCAAAGATGAACATCGATCCCTTACACCGTCATTCCTCCTATTCGAATGATCAGACAACGATAGAACTCTTGAAATAGAGCATGGAGTCTGTTTGCTTTACATTGGATCTGTGTAGGAAGTAAGAAGCTCAATTTAATTCAGTGAAAGCGTGAAACCCGTTATCTTTAGATGAATGAAACGGGAAAGACTTCTCCAGTCACTTCGATGGATCTACACGCAACTGAGTAGGAAAACTATAAAAAAAAAAATCTGCAAAGGCACAATTATCTTTATCCAAGAAGAGACGGAGTCTAATCTAGTCATAGACAAAGCTGACATTTTTCGCCAGCACACTTGATTTATGGTATTTCAGCAGCAGTTGGTGATGTGGTGAATGGTTCTCAAGTCAATTTCCTTTTTTTTGCTTGGAATTTTTATGTTGGTTACTTTTCGAAGGGAAATTAAAAACTTTCAAAGTTTTCAGTTAGAAATTTTTGCAAAATTTAAGTTTTTATTAGATTTATTATCAGATTTCTGCAAAGCTTGCCGTGCACGAGCTATCGAAGGTTTCCTTGCTCTGTATGACGAAAAACTCGTAGGAAATGGTTTCCATGGATTTTGGCTCAAAACAAAATCATTTTCTTCAGCTATCGGTGCGGTCAGTATCGAGATTCGAAGCATTGGAATTTTGAATTATTTCACAGTCTAATTTGAGAAAATCTATCTGAAACAAACCAAAAAAATTAAATACTATAGAAAACCAAAACGCAACAACAGCAACAACAAGAAAACACTATTTGAGTAGGAATTTTCATCGAGCGAGAGAAAACCGCGGGTGAGACGCGATGGCTTCATGGCTTCACCCCGAAAAGAAAAGTCACCAAAATCAAGTTCCTCCTCTGCAGAAAAAATCAAGGATACCAGTCAGAATGACTCGCCTGAGCAGAGAGACTGACAGAGGATCTATGTCAGAGAACGAAGCCGCTAACAAAGCACGGCTACAGAGAATTTCAGTTAGCAAACTTCAAAACAAGTGGCCATCGCGGATTCCGATTGTAGTGGATGAGAGGAAGAACAACGTTAACACTAAAGGTAATCTAACCAAGAATGTCAAAACAACTCGAGGAGAAATGCCTCTTGGAAAAAATTCAGGTATGTGTTTCAGCATTTGGCTAGCTTCACTTTTTCATTCATTGCATAAAAACTGAAGAGATCTTAGAAAACGGTTCAAGTGAAAGGCTGGAATTATAGTAAATCGACTGTATTACACCATACGCTGTAGGCAAGATGCGCAGTAGTTGAGATCAGTTGGATTAAATGTTTACGGTAACCGTTTCATACAGGACTGAAAAAGAATGACTTTATTCCAATGTTCTTCGATTTATTAAACTTGATGAGTAAGACTTGTTTATAACTTGTGTCCTTCATTGTACAAAAGATTGTTACGAATGATCTCTTTTTCACCACTTTTTTATTCATTTGTTTATTTAGCTCTTAATTTCATATATATTCTGTTATTTTCATTTATTTGCTTTCACTTCGGTTTCCTGGATAAAAGTATTTTTCAAGTCGTTGAGATTTTGACCCGAAACTGGAGAGAGGCCGCTATAGGCCGCTCACAGAAGTCATCTGCCATCTTCTTAAATTCAAGCCGTTACCTAGTTGATGCTCATTTGCACAGACTAGGGGCAGGTTTGCGCAGTAACAGCTCCACAACTTTTTCTAAGGAAATTATATGAGTCTTTGATTTTTCTAAGGGGTCACTAATTGGCAATTTTGATTTAGTCACAGGTATTAACCTTCAAGAAACTCAAGAAAAACAGGGCAAGAAGAGAGCAATCTCCATTATTTCAACTACGGCTAAATATGGCAGTTATAGGCGCGCTAAGAAAACGACGCCAAACGTTAGGCGACGTGTACCACGACAACTTACACCCATAGAAACAGAGCCGAAACAGGTAAGTTTGAATAACATCTATTATTTGAAGCGATTCTGCGAATCCAGAAATTAAGTTTCTGAGAGAAGCAACTTAGTCGTAAACGGAATCACGCATTCTAATTGCGACTTGTCACTCGTGGTGATCGTGATTTCTGGCTTCGTTTTTGCCCGTTTTCCCTATCATAGTGATATTCAACAACTCCAAGGAAAACAACGCATTTTATTCTTAATTAAACAGGTCTGTAACGATGAGAAAGAACCACGTGAAGAAGGCTCGGCTAATGAGGTATCATCCTCAGCCAGAACTGTAGAAGTAACGCCAGACTTTGAGTGTAACGTTGCACCTGTGCGCGGGGAAGAGCTCCATATGGGAACTGAAGCAGATTTCAGTGACAGTGGGTTTGGCTACGACTTTGAGAGTCAGTCAAAATCTTCAGACAAGAAGGCAATTCCCAATGTGGGAATTTCATATCTGAGGCCAGTGGGGTAGGGTATAAACATGTTACAATTTAAACAATAAAAAATTAAGAAAAAAACAAGTACCGGTAATAGTAGCAGGCAGTGCACAGATCTCTTTCAGTCCATCTATTGTTCTAAGAAGGTTTTTTTTCCCTAAGCTTTTCTTTTGCATTTGCCGCATTGCAATCTACCTGTGAGATCACTTGATCGCTTATGACCCAAAGGTCGTTTCTTATTTGAAATTTTTTCGATATACTTTACGTATTACTACTATATGTAGTTCCAGAACTACCAAGAATTGAAGTGCAAAAGTTATTTGCGTCTTAATACTCTATTTTTCAAGGTATCAGGAAAATTGGCAGTGGTTGGCTGCCAGAGATCTTATTTGGATTGAATGATCTCAGAGCTTTCAATACGTTAAGATTTTGCTCAGTTTTAAATTTCTTATAGTGGTAATTTCCTGAGTTAACGATTTTTTGATGAAGGGTAATATATAAACTAATGAGCAAGTTGTCTGGGGGAGGGGGGGGGTTACCATCAGAGACTTCGATGCAGTTGATCGATATGAATGCATTTTTCGCAGGGAGAGAGAGGAAATAGACGATAATATCGCGAAAGATGACAACGCCGTTACAAGTGCGGCACAAAATATCAGACTTGAACCAGAGTTTGAATTAGATAGCAAAATGGATGCCGACGAATGCAGCGACTTAACAGGATACAAGCGATCGGTTTCAGCAGTCGTAAACATTTCTGGGTATTTATTCCAACAAGAGTTGTCCAAGGCTTTGGAAACTTCTATACCTAACAGTAAAAAAGAGTCTGCATCGCAATCGGAAGAAAAGTTCACAGAAGATGAACCAAAGCTCCACAAAGAAAACGTCGAAATGGAATTGAAAAAACTTAAAAGGGAAAATACCGAGCTCGAAACGCAAATGAGCGTCATGACTGAGGAACTTGAAAATTACCGAAAGAGGATAGAAACTTTGCAGGCTGACCTGGATGAGAGCAAAGTTGAAGTAAAGCGACTGCAATTTAAGGAAGAATACAAAGAAAGAGAACTGGCAAATTTAAAACGTGATTTTCAGAGCAAGGAGCGAAAATGGGAAGAAGGAAATGAACACGTGGAAAAGGTTACGGCGGAAGTAAGAGATCTCTGGGACGATGTCGATTACTTGGAGGAAAGCTTAAAGAACAGTCAAGATAGGAACGAAGATCTAACGTTTGAGGTTGATGAGCTGACGATAATGATGCAGGAAATGAAGAGAGAATATCGGATGGAACATAGTCGCGGTGGATGCGGACACCTACGAGAGGAAGTAGAGTTACTGAACGGATCCCTGGAATTGAAGGAACAGCGAGTTGTTCTGTTAGAGAGCCAAATTGACGCTTTTGAAGCAGAAAGAAAAGGATTATTGAATAATGTTGATTACTTGGAGGAAAACTTAAAGAACAGTCAAGAAAGGAATGAAATTCTGACATTTGAGGTTGATGAGCTGACGATAATGATGCAGGAAATGAAGAGAGAATATCGGATAGAACACAGTCGCGGTGGATGCGGACACCTACGAGAGGAAGTAGAGTTACTGAACGGATCCCTGGAATTGAAGGAACAGCGAGTTGTTCTGTTAGAGAGCCAAATTGACGCTTTTGAAGCAGAAAGAAAAGAACTATTGAGTAATGTTGATTACTTAAAGGAAAGCTTAAAGAACAGTCAAGAAAGAAATGAAGATCTGACGTTTGAGGTTGATGAGCTGACGATAATGATGCAGGAAATGAGGAGAGAATATCGGATGGAACACAGTCGCGGTGGATGCGGACACCTACGCGAGGAAGTAGAGTTACTAAATGGGTCCCTAGAGCTGAATGCACAGCGAATAGTGATGTTAGAGAGCCAGGTGGACGCGTTTAAATCAGAACGCTCTAGCTTTACAAATGCTGCACAGAGCATGAAAAGAGAAATGGAGTTTCTTAATAACGAAAAGGCGATGACGAAGACGCAGTTGCATGAACTGAAACGTGAAACATCAAAGAATATTAGCGATCTTCAAGATGAAATTGCAAAGTTACAGAAAGAAAAGTCCACCTCGTCCTCCGAAATGCCAAAGGAATCAGGAAAAGATAACCAGTTGTGTGAGATAACATGTGAAAAATCATGGATTACAAGAAAACTTGAAGATCATATAACAAGATTAAGAAGAGAGAACTGTTCTTTAACCGCAAGAGTTTCAAAGGCATACGAAAAGGATGTCCAGTTGATTGAACTAAAAGAAAAAGTGGAACTGAATAAGTATCAGTTGAAAAGTTTGACTGAGGCGGCGAAGGCGTCTTTGAACAGCAAAGAGAAAGAAGTGGAGGAAGCTTACCGCGTCATAAAGAAGCAAGACGAAACGATCAAAAATCTAATCGAAGAGATAAGGCAGGAAAGGTGTGACAGGGGCCGCCTCGAACTACAGTCTGAAAAAATCAAAGAACTTGAAGCTCAAGTACAAAGAATGGAGGACATAAAAAGAAACACGCTTCACTCAGAGGAAGCCTTGGTGCTTGAAGTGGGAGAAGAAAGGTCAGAAAAAGAGCATTTGAAAAAGGCTGTGGAAGCTAAAGAGTGTAGTTCTCATACAGGGAAAGAGCTTTACATGAGAATTGGACATCTAGAGAATCAGCTACGTAAGAGGGATGACCTAACAAATGCTACTCTTACTTCTCTAAAAGAAAACAAGAGCTCACTAAACGAAGCTAATGCCACTATCGATTTGCTGACTGAACAGTTGGAACGGGAAAAGTCGGATAACGAAACTCTAAGAAGGGCTCTCGAAGTGTATGAGAGTAACTCCCATACCGAAAAAGAAAAGACTGAGAAAATTGAAAAACTAGAGGAGCAGTTACAAGAGATGGATGATCTACGAGAGAAGGCTGTTATGTCTCTTAAAGAGAAAGAAAGGTCATTGGAGGAGGCTCATGATGAGATCAAAGAGTTAACTCAACAAATAACACATGAAAAGTCGGACAAAAAGTATTTCAAGAAGAAGTTTAAGGCGAGTGAGGGCATCACTAATAGACTGAATCTCGTTCGAAAAGGGACTAAGAGACATACACAGAAGAAGGGTTCTATAACGGCACACGTGGGAAAAAGACTGAAGAGCTTGGTACATAGACAAACGGAAGTGATAGAAAAAAAAGCCAATACAGGGCGTGTGTTAGACAAATTAAGGGAAGATTTGATCGAGAGAGGAGAATCAATGGAAGGTTTAAGAAGTAACTTTCACCCTAGTGCTAAGGAATTCTCGTCCATGCGACGGCAGCTTGAAGACAGTCAATTTGAAAATGCCGACCTCAAAAAGCGTCTTGGAGACCAGGATGACAAAGTTAAAACGCTTGAAATAACTATCAAAAAACTTGAGGAAGATCTTCATAAGACGCACGAATACCTAAATGAAAGAGAAGCTGGCCTTGATGACGCGAATGAAACCCTGCAAATGAAATGCTCGCTTCTCACAACCTTGGGAGCCAAATTATGTCTAAGGAGCAAAGAGTTGACTCAAGCAAACAAGGACAAAGGCTTAGAGATAACTCGCATTGAGACCACACTTAGAGAAGTGAAAAAAAAGTTAGACATTGCTGTATCCATCATCGAGAAGCAAAATGAACAATGTGCTAACCTTAAGACTTGTGCAATGAGAAAAACCCGAGATGCGGAAGAGATGCAAGACGAATTGAAACGCTTGTCAACTCAACTTGAATGTGCCAGGAACGAGAAGGAAAACTTACAACGAGCATTGTTAACTGCTACAGTGCCTCTCGAAAACAGGAGGTTCTTCGCAGAAAAAGAACAGAAGGCTCTACAGGTGAATGTAAACTCTGGTTTGAAAGAATTGAATACCAAAAGTAAACAATTTTGGGAGATGGAGATGGACCTTCAGGAGGCTGCAGCTCGGGTCTCTGTACTTGGAGATGAAAAACCAGAGCAAGAGGGAAACATAGCAGCCTTTAAAGGAAAAGTAACACGAGACCTTGACCTATCAGAGGAGGGACAGTACGTGGAAAGTGAAAAGGAGAGTCCGCTCCTATTGACAATTGGCTCAGCAGAACATGAGATGGCTAAGCTGACAAGGGAGAATCATAGGCAGTTCGGCAATGAGTTATTGCACGATAGGCTCGAAAACAAATCTTCTGAGTCAACAAGTGAGGTGAGATAATTTCCTTGCAAAGTGCGAGAGCAATGCGAAAGCGCGAGACGATGGACACGGAAACCACAATCATTTGGGGCTGTCACCTTCAAATCTCTGCACTTTTGAATTAAATTGATTTGTTGAAATTTTGACATGCATATACTCAAGCGTTAATTGTTTTTTTGCGCATCTTCAGGAAAGAACGTTTAGCATCCTGGAAACCAGGAGAGTAACAACTTTATACAAAGTAACATTTTTGGCAGATGAAAATTGTCAGGAGGACACTAAGAATAAATGGTCAGTGAGGTTTTATTGTTTCTAGAATATTATAAAGTAGTTTTAGGTGGAGCTTTAATTCTTGTTGTAACTGCTTCAGAATTTATCTTTTTTTGTCGCCCTTCACTGTTGCTAACTCGCAAATGTGACCGCACGGAGAAGGCTTGGTTGTAACGAAGGGGTTGATGGTCAGATAAAACATAAGGAAGATTTTAGCCAGCGAATAGAGATCCCTTTTGGTCACACTTTTCTTTCAGTAAAACAAACAAGTTTGATAAAACAGACAGATATTAAATTTTAAAAATAGGCCTTGGATCCTCATGCATCCTATAATTAACTAACGCGATAATAACGGGATTCTCGCCATGCATATGAATAAACTATAATCTTCCGTTGTTTCTCTACCTTCCTCAACCCTTACCCTGTCATCTTTTCGTCTGTAATTTAGTAATGAAATTGTTTCCTACTTTTAATTGCAGGGCGAATACTTCTGGGATGGAGGGACGTTCTCAAACAAGGGGAGATCCACACTTCAACCGCGCCAGTGCTGGGGCTGAGGTTGACCATTCCATGCGGAACTTCTCAGCACACAGATCACCTAATATAGTTTCAGTCATCCACTGCAATGCTTAAAGTTTTGCAGAAAATCTATATCGGCAAACTGAGCGAAGTGTGATTATATAAGATATTTATTTTTCATCATCATTGAAAATTTTACTTGAAATAGTGATAATGTTAAAGGTTTTTTTTTCCGAAAGGGTATGCTTGCCTTATGTAAATAAATGACTGTATTTTCATAGCACTCGTGCTTTGACATTAATTGTAAATATATTGAAATATCTAAAAAAGTAATTGATCTTTGTTTTGTGTTATGGAAGGGAACAGTGAAGAATTGTCGAAGGAGCAATCTTCTCATTACAAATCACAGGCCCCTATTTGGAATCTACATGGGTTTTCCCAAACTCCTCCCGTCCTTGCAATACTCGGTTTGGAGCTCTTTAAAATTTTGAATGAATTTAAGGGTGTTATTAGTGTTGCAAAGGTAGCGCGTAGTAGAGACAAAGCAAATGCATACACCAATACAAGCAAGAGGTGAGCATCGGAAGGTCTTCTTTTCAACAGCCAAACTCAAAAGTTGCCATTTTTCCCCTTACTGTTTAAATACATGACGCTTTCGACATCGCTGCACATGAACCACGTAAACTCAGTCATCGGAGCCCCAAATATAAAGGTCCTAGTTCAAGGGGGGGGGGGTGGGGGGAGGGAAAAGGACGATGCCTCTTAAGTTGATGATAGAACCCATAACTGACAATGTTCCCTGCTCTATTCACTTAAATTCGTTCTCTTTTGAATCATGAACGAGAGAGTAGGAAACCAAAAAATTAAGTGTTTTGCCTCTTTCCATTTCCTTTGCGCCTTTCCTGGTAGAAATGCTCTCCCGTCCTCGGCCGCCTTTAGAATTTTAGCAAATAATAAAATGCTGAACAAGAGCATGAGCTCGGAACCGCCAATTTATCGAGTTTCTTGCATATCAAAGGCTGCTTCTGCTAATTGTGATAAAAATTTCGAAAATCATTACTTTGCTTAAAGCCTTTTTGATCGATAACCTTTTTATCCCTGTGGTTGCTCTTTTAGCAAAGGTTGAAAAGATCAGCAAGTTTCATTTACTTTCTGCTATGTCGAATATCCGTTGCTTTCAGAAGTTATCCTTGACTTACATCTTGTGATTAAAAGGTACTTTCCTGATACAATAGTGTGTTTGCTTGTCATTATTGATTAGACTTTGCCCTATTAAATGATCTTTTCCAGTAAACTACCTAAGATGAACGACATAAAGAAAAATTATCTCAGTGGTTTCCGATATGCCATATTCAAAATCACCTCATCATGGCCTCAGCCGCGCGTGCCAAGAAATTAAAAAACAAAACTTTTTCTTGTAAAATTTGTAATGTGGTCAGCGTAAAACAGAAACTTAGGAAAAAAGTTTTGTCTCTGAAAAGACGGAATTTATTTACCGTTTGAATCAGCAAACTTTTTTCAACAGAACTGAAGAAATAATTTTTTTTTCTGTGCTTGCAGTTGCGCTACAGGTGACAATAATTGTTTTATAATGACCTCTCGCGGAAAAATTTTATTTCATATGCAAATGTTAAAGAAAAGCAAAGAGGTGTGGCCGAGGGAGAATATGGAACAATGAACGTTCATTGTTGTATGCATTCATTTCACGCCTTTGAATGAAAGCTCCTTGAATTCCAACAAAACCTTTTTACTGCGCAGCTTAGCCGATGTGATCATTTTCAAATTTTCAACGGTGATGTATAAGTTTCTGAAACTGAAAAACTGAGTACGGTCTCACGAAATCTTTCATGCTACTATTACATTTCTAAGATTTCTTAATCATTGCTCGTGGAATACAGTTAAAATTATCGCGCAGTCCCTAACAGCCAAGATGAGACTTCCAAGAGTTTTGTCAAAAACTTTTATGGTAAAACTGCAGCGAACTGATCACACTTCGGAGCTTCACTTCACCAAGATATCAACAACTCACAACTCTAAACAACCTTGGGCTGGTGTGAATTGTTTGATAAAATGGTTGACACGAGAGGAGAAGGACTCTGACGTAGAACTCTGGACCTCCAGGTTACAACATGGTAAAAGACACAACAGTATAAGTTATTAGAAAGTAGCAACATGATTAAATTTTACACCGAAGGTATAGAATACTAGTGTGATACATAGATGGGCAGGAGGTTCGCACAATAACTTTACGATGCAATGTTTGTCGCCT
This sequence comes from Pocillopora verrucosa, assembly GCF_036669915.1. Lineage (NCBI taxonomy): Eukaryota > Metazoa > Cnidaria > Anthozoa > Scleractinia > Pocilloporidae > Pocillopora > Pocillopora verrucosa. The sequence goes on from NC_089319.1 coordinate 1,970,758, forward strand.
AATACGTATACATTCCTATATTTCGACATCATTAGAAATATTATTACCTAAATCTTATTTTATACAAAATCACCAATGTTTTATCAGCAACTTAGTAGACGTATACGAATGACGAAACGTCGTTTATCTTGTCTCTCACTAATGTCTTCAACATTTCATGAAAGTGCATAGGTACAATTGTGATGGATTAAAGGTTATTTCTAATTTTCACAAATGTAACTTTCTTCCATTTTGTTGAAGGTTATCAGTAATAAGATACAGCCGGTTCTAGTTGGAACAGAGCCACTGAATGTGTGCGTGATTACCAGAGCGGGCACTCTTCATATGGAAAGAAAGCGACTGAGGTTAATGTTCTTGGTCATTCGAACAACTGAAGCTCTTCAGTCTGTGCTATTTATTTTCCTCGTGGATTGTTGGAAGTTATGAACTGCAAGAGAGAGAGAGAGAAAGAGAGAGATTGGGACTCAATGTACCACGGATGTGCTCCTGAAGAAAGCCAAAAGGACTCAAAAGTAAGTTTTTTTCTTAAAGGAGGAGCTAGCTTCAGAAACCGTTTAAATTTTATCTCTGCGCAAAAAAAAAAATCATGCAAAAAATGTAGACCTATAATTGCGTTTCGAACTTCAAAAGAGTATTAGCCTATTAGCCTAAACCTATTAGTTCTAAATTTGTCTTTAAATTAGCTAAATATTCTGCTTCGGAGTTAGGATATGGACACCTCTAAAGTTGCAGTAATGATCAGTGGCGAACATGGAATATATATTTATACAAACTACAGTCAAATTTCCAATAATTTCCCTTTCGTAAGCGGACAGTTCTACCTAAGGACACTTTTTTCAATTCCTGTTGTGCCTCCTAGTCAAACTCTGTATTTATATATTCCCGTAAGCGGACATTCTCTCGTAAGTGGAAGCGGACACTCTTGATAGCAAAAATTTGATTTTTTTCTTTTGTTCACGCTTTCTCGTAGGTGGACACCCCATGCAAACTAATTGATTCTCAGCAGTGAAATTTGTCTTTAATATGCAAATATGTAAATCAACAAAAAAAAAAAACCTTCGACAGGGCAATAGGACAGCGGGGATCGGTTTTGTCAAATCTCCATTTGTCCGCAAGAAAGCAACCTGTCTATTCGTATGACATCATTAACACTCGCCCGTAAGCGGACATCCACCCTATTTTTCTCTGGTGTCCTCTCGCATGATTCACGTAGAGGGGCAATTCTACCAACGGACACTATTTTAATTCCCGCGGATGTCCGCTCACGAGAGAGTTGATTGTATACATTTCTTGAGAAAAAAGAAAAGAAAAAAAAATAAGCGTTAAAATCCTTTTTCAGTCAGTACAATATAGAGAGCAAAGAAAAAACAAAACACAACATTTTCGTGAATTAACCTTAGTTGCACCTTACTGATTAAATTCTGATTAACATACTTTCCCTCTATTTCAAATTCTTAGAAATTTATCCATACAGTTCATCTCAAAGAGCCACAGTAGTCTTTCAAATGTTTAGTATTAATTGTTGACAACAGAGGGAAAGAGAGTTTAAGAGATGACAATTTTTTGTGGAAGTCTTCCAGCACACGTCATTTACCTCAAGCAATCTTCTTTTTCAGCTTTAGTATCGTGTTTTTGTAAGAAGCATTTCAACCCCACGGACAAGTTGGATCACGAAACACCAAAGGTACCTTATATGTAACGGTGAAAGAAATAGAATTTCAATCTGAGACTTGTCAAAAGTGTCAAGTGAAAATTTCTGGTCAACTTTCATGAGGATTCAAACCTAAGATCTACCTATTATGCTGTAAATGACCATAAGGATTCAAACCTTAGGCCTTAAAACTTCACCATCTGCTCTACAAGCCGGGCAGAAGAAGAAATTTGAGTAGAACGTTTGTGAGGATTCAGATCTCATTCAAAATCACTTCACCATACTTTTACGGCAGAGTAGAAAGACAACGTAAATTTACAAGAGGATTCAAACCTCAGACTTTGCAATATCGGTATCAAATGCTCTACCAACTGAGCTGAGATTGAAAGGTGTTGGTCGACCTTTAGTAAGAAATTACGCATAAGACATGTAAAATGAAAGTTCCTGGTCGACTTTCATGAGGATTCAAACCTCTGATCTACCTAATTTTGCCGTTAGATACTCCACCTGCTGATGTATACATACTTCGTTTATACAGAAAAAACCCAGCTGGGTCAGTGACCATAAGGATTCAAACCTTAGACCTTAAAACTTCACCATCTACAAACCGGGCAAAAGAAGAAATTTGGGTAGAACATTTGTGAGGATTCAAAACTCATTCAAAGTCGCTACACAATGCTTTAGCGGCAGAGTAGGAAGACAAAGTTCAGAGTAAACTCACGTGAGGATTCAAACCTCAGACTTTGCAAATATCGGTACCAAAGGCTCTCCTAGCTGAGCTGAGAAAAAAAGTGTTGGTCGACCTTTGCTAAGAAATTACAAGTTAAACGTGTGAAATGAAAGTTTCTGGTCGACTTTCATGAGGATTCAAACCTCAGATCTACCGGTTTGCTGTTATATACTCTACCTGCTGAGGTATAAAAAACTCGTTCAGCTATTGTTCTTTTATTTGCATTTCGTTTTCTACTTGAGTGTGTGATCAACAGGTTGTACAGATACAGTTTTGTTCTTTGCTGGAGGGAAAGACCTGATCAATTCAAGTTGGTTTTCAAGCCAGCGATCTGGGTGACCAAACAACAAGACTTTACACATGATGAGAGCTGCTTACCTGATCAGGTCAGGATTATATTAAAGATATCAACAATTCATGAAGTATGGTTGAACTGTCCCAAAAGCATTAAACTCGCTATTTTTAAGTACAGATATCAAATATACAACTGAAATTTTGAATCAAAACTGATGGAGAACTGCAAGTATATTTCAGTAACAATCATGAAATGTGTATTTTTGGAAAAGAAGAAAGATTAAGATAAAGATCATATTTAAAAGCTTCACATTTAACACGAAAAATGATAAATTAATAGCAAAATTAAAAATATTAACCAAAACAAAAAAACATTTCTATGGAATCGATATTCCTTGCTATTGCTAGTTACACTGATCAAAGGAAATTTCTGTAAGAATTTCACTTGATGTGCCACAAAAAGAAAAGAAATGCAGCTTTGCATGCAGAAGACATATTTCCCCTCTCTTTCAAATTTGTGGTTATTTATTCATGTTTTTTTCTTATTTGAGACTTCCCGATTTTTTTTTAAATATTTATTTTTGAATATTCATGAAAGGTAAAAATTGAGATTAAAAGGTTTCAATTTTATATGGAAGTCTATCGGCACAAGTCATTTACTTCCAGCAATCTTCTTTTTCAGCTCGAAGATCTTGTTTCAGACAAAGCCACATCCTTCCCATGGGACGAGTTGGATCACAAACGGGCTAAAGGTACCTTATATAGGAGAGTAAAAGGATAGCAAAATTACAATCTGGGTCCCTTGTGAGGATTCGAACCTCAAGCAGTCAGCCCAAACAAGGCGATCCCAGCTGGGTGGAGGGTTTCGTGCGCTTCACTCAGTGCTTGTTTATTTTCACGTCCCGAGGAGAGGTGCAGTGCAGATTGCCCATACTTCGGTCTCACCCTCTGGTACCTCGGCATAAGCTCGTATCGGTTTTGTTTATATGTTTTTGATTTTTTACTTTCTTTTTTTTTGATACGAGCAATAAGCCGTTAAATAGGTCTCAAACCCGGAGGCCAGACCCATTTCAGGTGTCGGCTGTAACCACCAGAGGACTGTGTCAGTATTCAAGCGGGGATTGTATTTGTTCTTTTTCTCCGGCACACGGACATTCGAAGTCAAAGAATACAAGAAGTATAGCCGGTTAAAGGAGTACCTCCTTCTTAACTAAATCACGTAAAATATTATAGCATTCGTAGAACACAATAACGGCGACTGAAGCTTCCAGAGCTTAAATTGAGAGGGGCCACAATAGCTAATTGTCTATGTTGTGCAGTCCAAAATCTGTTATGTCTCAGAAACATTGCGCAACAAACTTCTGGGTAAACTCACGTGAGGATTCAAACCTCACACTTTGCAATATCGGTATCAAATGCTCTACTAGCTGAGCTGAGGAAAACATTGTGATTCGACCTTCGTAAGAAATTACTCGTTAGACATGTAAAATGAAAGTTTCTGGTCGACTTTCATGAGGATTCAAACCTCAGATCTACCGATTTTGCTGTCAGATACTCTACCTGCTGACGTATACATACTTCGTTTATACAGAAAAAAAACCCAGCTGGATCAGTCACCATAAGGATTCAAACCTTAGACCTTAAAACTTCACCATCTGCTCTACAAGCCGGGCAGAAGAAGAAATATGGGTATACCATTTGTGAGGATTCAAACCTCGTTCAAAATCGCTACACAATGCTCTTACGGCAGAGTAGAAAGACAAAGTTTAGGATAAATTCACTGAGAGGATTCAAACCTCAGACTTTGCAACATCGGTATCAAATGCTCTATCAACTGAGCTGAGAGACAAAAATATATGTCGAACTCTTAAGGAAATTACAGTCACGTTAAACGTGTGAAAAAAAGTTCTGGTTGACTTTTATGAGGATTCAAACCTCAGATCTACCGATTTTGCTATCAATGACTATAAGGATACAAGCCTTAGACCTTGAAACTTCACCATCTGCCCTACCAGCCTGGCAGAAGAAGAAATTTGGGTGGACCATTTGTGAGGATTCAAACCTCATATCAAATGGCTACAAACTGTTTTTATGGCAGAGTAGAGAAACAAATTTAAAGGTAAACTCACCGAGAGGATTCAAACCTCAGACTTTGCAATATTGGTATCAAATTCTCTATCAATTGAGCTGAGAGACAAAAATGTGTGTCGAACACAAGGAGGAGACCATCATGTGCGACATAGCATTCCTCCCCCCATAAATCACATTCTATTAATAACGCACAAGTTCAGTTCAGTTACAGGTTCAGTCTCTCTGGTGGCTTCCGTAGCCGAAGGGGATAACGTCTGCATGGTGGTGTTGCCGGACTGCTAACCATGGTCTCGCTTTGGCTGCTGGGAGGGTTGTCAGGGGTGGTGTCCACATGTGTATCTTTGGTCCATGGTTCCTCCATGCCACTCATAGTGGGAGCCTGTAATTCTTCATTCTCCACGCTACTTGCTGATTGTGGTGTTGCTGCCAACACCGCTGGGTTTAATCGCGGTATGTATTGTTCCTTATTAAAGTTTGGAGTCACTGCAGACTCTGAGTTGATCAACATGCCGTCGCCATACTGTATTGGGTGCGACCTTGACTTCATATGACAAGGGTCCCGAGTGAGCTGTGATGATTCCCGGAACCCACTTATTTCTAGCTCTGTAGTTTCGGGCAACGACAGCTTAGCCTAACTCTAGCTTTCTGGCAGGGCTGTGAATTGACCGTAAATCTTGATCTTGTCTTCCACTCGCTTCCGTAAGTTAGGCTTCAGTATAAACCTTGTCCTGATGTTTCTCCCCATGAGGAGCACGGCTGGTGTCTCTCCAGTCAAGGCATGTGGGGTTGATCTGTAGGCCAGCAGAAAGTTTGCCAGCTTCCAAGAGATAGATTTCTTTTCCGCCAGCGCTGCGCGGAGAGCTTGCTTGAATGTCATTGCATTTGTGGCTGGGTGGTACGGAGCTAACTTAATGTGCCTAATACCATTACTTCGCATGAATTCTCCGAATTCATCTGCTATGAATTGAGGTCCATTATCACTTACAAGCTGTTCTGGCAAGCCGTGTGTGGCAAAGAGCTTTCTTAGTTCCTCAATTGTTCTGCTGGCAGTTGTAGTGGTCATCGGTATCACTTCGGGCCATTTAAAATGTACATCTACAACAATCAGAAACATAGTTCCTAAGAATGGGCCAGTAAAGTTAATGTGGATGCGTTGCCATGGTCATGCCGGCAACTCCCATGAGTAGAGTGGAGCGGTCTTAGGGTTGTTCTGGGTAAGTTGACAGCCAGTGCACCCCTTTGCTACTTCTTCAATTGCTTTGTCCATCCTTGGCCACCACATGTAGCTCCTGGCCAAGGCCTTCATCATAACGATTCCAAGGTGGCCCTCATGGAGCTCAGCTAACAGTTGTGCCTGGTGCTTGGGTGGGATTATCACTCGTGAGCCCCACATAAGACAGCCATCCTGGATGGTGAGCTCATCTTTCCTCCTCTGAAATGGCTCCAGCTCCTTCTCACTAACAGTTGGCCACCCTTGCTTTGTGTTTTCCATCACACGTGACAAAACTGGATCTCTCTGAGTTGCTTGACGGGTCATATCTGCATTGACTGGCAGCACTTCTATCTGGGATACTTGAAAAATCTCCACTGGGTCAACCACTTCCTTGTCACAGGCTTTCTTTAGAGGTAGGCGTGATAATCCATCCGCGTTTCCATGTTGGGTTGTGTTCTTGTACTCAATACTGTATTCAAACCCTGCTAGAAACAACGTATAACGTTGCAAGCGAGCAACTGTCATTTCTGGTATTCCTTTCTTAGGATTAAAAATTGAGGTCAGGGGCTCATGATCTGTCACGAGTGTGAAATGACGACCAAACAGGTAAAGGTGGAATTTCTTGACTCCCCAAACCAAGGCTAGGGCTTCTTTATTAATTTGGGAGTAGTTCCTTTCTGCTTTGGTTAGGGTACGTGATGTGAAGGCTATGGGTCGCTCTGAGCCATCCTCAATGATGTGGGATAAAACTACCCCAATTCCGACCGGTGAGGCGTCACAGGCTAGTCTCAATGGCCGTCCAGGATCATATTGGGTGAGCACCATATCTGATGTGATCAGCTTCTTTACTGAGTGGAAGGCCTCCTCGCACTCTGTGGTCCACTTCCATCGTTTTCCTTGCTCCAAGAGTCCATTAAGGGGATTGAGTGTGGTGGCAAGGTTTGGCAAGAACTTGTGGTAGTAGTTTACCAGGCCTAAGAATGAACGGAGGTGCTGGACATTCTCTGGTCTTGGGGCATTAACAACTGTATGAATTTTCTCTTGAGTCTTGTGTAACCCGTGCCGATCTACTTCTCGCGGTTTGCTCGTAAGCCATTTGCCTGTAGCCTCTTCAGTACTTCCTCCAGATTTTCAAGGTGCTCTTTGTCATCTTTTCCTGTGATAATCATGTCGTCTAAGATGCAACTAGTTCCTTCGACCCCTTCTAAGATTTGATCCATAGATCTCTGCCAAATTGCTGGGGCTGAAGTGATCCCGAATACCAGGCGGTTGTATCGGTACAACCCCTGATGGGTGTTAATCGTCAAGTACTCTTCTGACTCTTCCTCCACTTCCATCTGATGGTAGGCCTGTCTGAGGTCAATCTTGGTGAACTTCTGCCCTCCTGCTAGCTTAGCGAATATGTTATCGATGCGTGGGAGTGGGTATTCCTCTGTCTGAAGCTGGGGGTTAACTGTGGTCTCATAGTCGCCACAAATTCGAACTGTGCCGTTTGATTTGGCAACTGGCACAATAGGCGTCGCCCAATCGCCGAATTTAACCTTGTGTGGTATGCCTTCTTTTTCTAGACGTTTCAGCTCCACCTCGACCTTAGGTTTCATGGCGTATGGGACAGGCCTTGCTTTACAAAACTTTGGTTGACTGCCTTCCTTCAACGCGAGTTTCCCTTTGGCTGACTTAAATGTGCCCATTTCATCCTTAAACACCTCACTATAGTCGTCTACGAGTCTCTCTAATTTCTTCTGGGTGTCTTGTGTCGCCTGTTCTTTTGAAATAGCACAGATCCTTTCCCAATCGAGTTGTGTCTGGTGTAGCCAATCTCTTCCAAACAACGCCGGCCCTTGTGTTTTCACTACATATAACGTTAAGTCCTTGACTTAGTTGTTGTGTTCCACGCGAACAAGTAGTTTGCCTTCTGGTGTTATCTTCTCTCCTGAGTAGGTTTTCAAAATAGCGGTGGTGTCAACCAGAGGTGTGTTTGGGAAGGTTTCCTTATACGTCTCCAAGGGGAGTGTAGATATCGCTGAACCTGTGTCTAGCTCCATCTTCAGTGTGTGGCCATTAACTTTTGGTTTCACCCAGATGACGTCACCAACTACCCCATGGTTAACATTGTTGACTTCTAGGGATGCCACCAAGCTATCATCAATGCGCTCATCTTCTACCTCGAACGAGTGAAGGTCGGGGTTCTCGTCCCTTCGTCTTCGGGTAGAGTTCTGACCCTTTTCTGAGCGGCATACTCTTTGGATATGGCCTACTTTCCCGCATTTTTATATGTTTCATTCCTGAAGTAACACTCGGCTGACTCGTGTGTACTACCCCCACATCGATAACACTGAGATTTTGATTTGACATCATCTTTCCCTTTAGGAACTCTTTCGCTATCCTTGTTTATTTTGTTGACTTCAGACTCTATTAATGCTACCCTGCAATTCTAGTGGTTCTTTCGCTGCCGCTTCCATTTCTGACGCTTTGGCCAATGAAAAATCTGGCTCGGAGAGCAGCCGTTTCTGGATAAGTTCATTGTGTAGTCCACACACTAGTCTGTCTCTTAACGCGTCATTCAAGTTAGTTCCGAATTCACAATACAGCGACAATTTCTTTAATTCAGCAAGGTATGAACTTACGGTTTCACCTTCGAGTTGGTTCCTTTTGTGAAAGCGGAATCACTCTGCTATGAGCAGTGGTCTCGGTGACAGATGCTTCTGTAGTGTTTCTACGATAGTCTTGAAAGACAGGCTGGATGGCTTGGCTGGGGCGGCCAAATTGCGTAGTAATCCATACGTTTTGTTTCCCATTAAGCTTAGCATTACGGCCACTTGCTTGTTGTCCTTGATTTCTTTGGCGATGAAGTATTGCTCTAGACGTTCCACATAGGCGCTCCAATCGTCGTTCGTTTCGTCAAACGCTTCAATCTTTCCAATCGGCATAGGTTTAGGTATGGTTGTTAGGTAGGTAGGTAGGCAGGTAGGTAGGTATAGGTAGGTCGAAGTTTCTCTGGTTGCTGCGTAGGATCTAAATCCTCATCGCCAATCTGTTGTGTCTCGCGGAATTGAAGGAATCAAACAAGTACAACGCAACAAGGTTTAATCAAACATGGCGGTTCACATTCAACGACAGGCGCACATGGCGCGCGTGCGCATAATAGTAACAAAACCGCAGACCATCACGTGCGACATAGGAGAACCCTTTAGGAAATTACAGTCACGTTAAACGTGTGAAATAAAAGTTCTGGTTGACTTTCATGAGGATTCAAACCTCAGATCTACCGATTTTGCTATCAATGACTATAAGGATTTAAGCCTTAGACATTAAAACTTCACCATCTGCCCTACCAGCCGGGCAGAAAAAGAAATTTGGGTGGACCATTTGTGAGGATTCAAACTTCATTCCAAGTGGCTACAAACTGCTTTTATGGCAGAGTAGAAACACAAATTTAAAGATAAACTCACTGAGAGGATTCAAACGTCAGACTTTGCAATATCGATATCAAATGCTCTATCAACTGAGTTGAGAGACAAAAATGTGTGTCGAACTCTTTAGGAAATTACAGTCACGTAAACGTGTGAAATGAAAGTTCTAGTTGACTTTCATGAGGATTCAAACCTCAGATTTACCAATTTTGCTGTCAGATACTCCACTAGCTAAAGTATACAAATCTCGTGCAATTATTTTTCTTATCTCATACTTGGCATTGTATTGTGTTTGCTTCTTGGTGGCATGAAATGTTTGCCCAAATCAAGTTGGTATTCAAGGCAGGAAGCAATGAAGGGGACTAATCAGAAAAGGTGTGCATGCAAAGAGTGCTGCTTAGCTGTTCAGGTAAGAATGAGATACACCGATTGTTGATGAAGTATGTACAAGCTGTATAAGTTATAAAATACGTTTATCTCTGTAGTTATAGTGAAGATGTTGGCTGTAGCTAAATACCATCCCTTGCATAAGTTGATTACTGCAACTGTGGCAAAAGTCATTTACCTTAAATACTCTTCTTTTCAGTTTGAAAAGCACAATGCAACTTACCTAAAGAGGACAAATTGAATGACAGAAAGTAAAGGGTAAGGTAGATGTTATGCTAGAGTAACAGGATAAGAAAAATCACCAACCGCTTATTTTCTGAAGTTGAAAGAAAAGAAACAAAAACAGTAATAACAAAAACTATAATGTCTTTTAAAAAGAGGTAAGACATTTTGTCACGTGCTCCTTTTCCGCCGCAGAACAAAATGGTGTCCACATGATTAATCAAATGTTTCAGCCGACGAAATGAAGCACTGTGTTCGAAAACTGTCGGTACAGACGTACTTGCTCTTATCCTATTAAAGTTAGAATTCGAAACTCACAGCCTACAAAGGCTCGAACTCATGAAACACACTCATTGACACGCACAGATAAGAGTGAAAAACATTGTTAACTGAATGTATGATAAAATAAAATCTTTGAATCAAATTGCTAATCAAACGAAACTTTGTTCAAACTGACAGTCTGTGTCTCATGTGTCTTTGCCTTCGTGATACGACATTCTTCTTCTCTATTTCTTTCCAGGTGCTTTTCTTTGCAGGGTTTGGATTGAACCCGTCTTTTACTTCCTGTTCAAAATTGACAATTAGGAAGCAGTTTAATTATTGTGGTTTTTACGCATCATGCGTTTGACAACAAGGAAGCAGTTTAAAAGTTGCAGTTTCTATGCATCATCTGTTTGCCAACAAGGAAGCAATTTAAAGTTGTGATATCAATACATCATACCCTCGACAACAAAGAGGCAATTTAAGAGTTGTGGTTTCTATGCATTTGTTGAATAGAGAAGATTCAAACAAGGATGTCCATAGGATGTAATTTAAAAGTTGTGGTTTCTATGCATAATGTTGCTATCAACAGAGAAGTAGTTTAAAAGTTATGGTGTCTATGCATCATGCGTTTGTCAACTAAGAAGGAGTTTAAAAGTTACGGTTTCTATGCATCATGTGTTTGTCAACAAGGAAGCAGTTTAAAAGTTGTGGTGTCTATGCATCATGCGTTTGTCAACAAGGAAGGAGTTTGAAAGTTACGCTTTCTATGCATCGTGTATGTCAATCAGGAAGGAATTTAAAAGTTGTGGTGTCTATGCATCATGTGTTTATCAACAAAGGAGCAGTTTTAAAAATGTAGTGTCTATGCATCATGCGATTGTCAACTAGGAAGGAATTTAAAAGTTGTGGTCTTTATGTATCATGTTGTTATCAACAAAAGAGGGGTTTAAAAGTTGTGGTGTCTATGCATCATGTGTTTTCCAACAAGGAAGCAGTGTAAAAGTTGTGGTGCGTATGTATCATGTGTTTTTCAACAAGGAAGCAGTGTAAAAGTTGTGGTGCCTATGCATCATGCGTTTGCCAACGAGCAAGGAGTTTAAAAGTCGCGCTTTCTATGCATCGTGTTTTTCAACTAGGAAGGAATTTAAAAGTTGCGGTTTCTATGCATCATGTTTTTATCAACAAGAAAGGAGTTAAAAATGTGTGGTTTCTATGCATCATATGTTTGTCAACAAAGAAGCAGTTGAAAAGTTGCGGTTTTATGCATCAAGTTGTTATCAACATGGAAGCGGTGTAATCGTTGCAATGTTTATGTTTATGATCATCAAGGAGGAAGCAGTTTTTAAAGTTTCAGAGTCTTGATACGTATTATATGATCGTCGAAAAGGATAATGATAACTAATGGAATATATAAGTTTGCTAAGAAAATAAAGGATAAATAGATCAATCTAAAACTTATGAATAAAGGAATAAAGATGAAACAACTAAAAAATAAATCAACTATAAACAAAAAAATATATAAGACTCGACCTCAACCCATCCCTGAAATATTTTACATCTGTGCCTATCTTATCTAAATGGACTCTTGCTGACTTTATTTTGGGTTTCAAGACATAATGATTCTGTAACAACAACAAATTACTTCTGTAACAGCAATTCCGACTGCTGATTTCAGGCTTTGGATCTCAGACATTCGATTTCTGAGTACGGAGTATTACTTCCGACAATCGACTTTCAATTTCCCGATTTTCGGCTTCGGACTTTTAATTTCAGACTTCGGATTTCAGACTTTCGAATTCGCAGTACGGTTTTACTTCCGATCATTGACGGATAATTTACTTCCGACCATTGACGTATAAATTTATAACCTCCGGTATCGCACTTCTCATTTACGCCTTTCGACTTGTAAGTCTCCTGTGAACTCCCGATATCCGAATTTTATTCATCAAATGCTACATTCGACTCTGAAGTGCCACTTCAACGTCTACGAACTTAATACTAGAGTCAGGAATAGACAATCAAAACAGCAACAGGGGTGCAGCAGTAACCGAGATAAGAGCGAAGTTACCTTTCAAGATCACAACTTTACTAAGATTTAACTCTTTAAACCCTAAGAGTTACAAGCATCTAAAAAATTTCTCCTCACAATGTCACCCCTGATCAAACATTAAGGTTAGGAGAATAAAGGAAATGATTTAGAACGTAAAGAGCTCTTGATTGTTGTACAATCAAGTCAGCACCGTAGGGGATGCATGGAGAACAGTACAGTAATGTTGGGAAGTCAAAGTCTAAATAAAGTTCTTAAGTTTTCTTATTGTTTGTATTGTTCCGTAACAGCTCATGCACGCACGTGCTTATCTCAATCAAGATGCTGGTGGAAATGGACACTAAGAAGCTTACTTACATTTACATATTCTAATGTACTATCTGAGATCGTAATAGCTGGTCGATTCTTATCTAAACTACGTACATGTGACATCTGGTTTGTGGACAGCAACATCGTCTTTATCTTTTTCGACTTAAGTGCTAGATGGGAGTCATTAGACCAGGAGCTCACAGTCTTTAGTGTTTGAGAAGAATGTCATTTTGTGTTTCTTCTTAAGGAATTTCTGTCCTTCATCCAAGAATGGGTATTTGTTTTTTAAAATGCTCATAATATCCTAATTCTTCTTCAGAGATTGACCTTGCCTTGGTGAAGAATCAAATTCAAAATGATTTTTTCTGGAAAAATTTCTGTGCTCTTCTGAAGACTGACCATTCTAGTAAGCATAAACTCCTGCTTTAAATGGGTTTTTTTGAAGTATCAAAAGGATTTTTTTCGAATTCTGACTCAGAAAATTACACTGAGATAAAACATTAGAGACAAATAATAATCGTTGTGTTGCAATAATTAAATTTATTATTAGCTAAGTAGGACAGCGCTGAGTAACGCCTCTGCTTGTGACAAACACACTTGTGATGCCTGAACAACCATTTAGGTAAAACAAGAAAGTGGTAATTTTGAGACAGTCAAAATATTGCTTTTATAGCCCTTATCCACTAAAACATATTGTTAACACATTATCATCAACGAGCCGTAAGTAAAGCAATTGATGTACAACATCGTAAACAATCAAACTCCAAATTATATCTGAGTTCTCGATTTTGTCCGTGCAGCGTAGCCTTGACGTACAAACTCAGTCGAAAATGCTGAATGCAAGCTATCCATTTCACAGCCTCTCTCTAATAATTAAAACAAAGTTTAAGCTATAGCGGGGCTGTGTGATGGAATAGCCTGCCGAAAGAGATAAAACAATCAAACCCTCCTAATGATTTCAAAATTGAATAAAAAACCACACTCTCTAAAGCAAGATCATCTAGCACTATCTTACATATACATGGCAACCTGTAAAGTAGGTTCTTTCATTTAATTACTTACACTTAGCTTTTTATTAGTCAGTGTAATTGGGTTTTTTAACCTTTGGAAACACCGTGTCTGAACAAAGTCTTTACTTATTTACAAAGATTTCGTGTGACAATCTGTATAATTACAAATTGTCTAATGTAATTTCTAATACAGAATCGTAGAAGTTACAATAATTATTACCAGGAACGGGGGCGTTACAGGGAAGCAGTGAGTTTAGAATCAACGAAATTTTCTGACCGAAATGTTCTGCAACAAAAGGTTCCTCTAATGTGTTGGCGAAAGTTACTACTATGAAGAGCGTAAATGAAGGGATTTATGGCAGAATTGACGCCAACGAGTACTACTGATATGATATAAGGAACTGAGCCATATGCATACACTTCTGGCTCATACTTAGACAACATATATAACACCAGGTTAGGTAACCAGCATACTGTGTACATTAAACTCACCACGAAAACCATTTTTGTCACTTTCAGCCTTGATCTGATTCGCGCTTGCTCAGTGACCCCTAAGTTATTGGGATTTCCTCTATTCCAGAGATTGCAGAGCACCTTTATATATAAAACTACCATGGCTCCCATGGGAATAGCACCGTAAACAAAAAAACAAGCAATTGTGAAAGCTTTAGCCAGATGTTCATTCGCCCAGTGTTCCGGGCAATGGGTTACACCGCGTTTATCATATCGAATAACAAAAAACAGGGGCAGGTTGTAGATTATGGCGTAAAGCCAACCAATGATTATGATCGAGATTAATCGACGATTTGTAAGTCGCCAACGATCGCCAAAGGGGTAAACAACAGCGTAATAACGCTCAATAGCGACAACTACCAATGAGAATGCTGATGCAGCTCCACCAATCCAGATGAAATTCCCTCCAGTTATAAACTTGCACAGGAAATCCCCTCCAGTTCCTGACGGGTGGTGAAACGCCCACTTGATGACGTAAACTGGAATGATAAAAAGCGCCACCATGATATCTGAGGCCGCTAGGTTCACAAGAAGGTAATTGACCGGTGCTCTCATTCCATGGTATCGGAACACAACCAGGCATACTACGGTGTTTCCCACGAGATTCACTATAACCACCACAGAGAAAGCAACGGTGAGACCCAAGTCCAATGACGTCATAGAAGTCATGGTGTGACCTTGCAGAACTGCAAAAGTAGAGGTAATAATTAACCTGCAGAACAGGCCTTATTTTTGGCGTCTATCAGGTCAATTTCCCCCCTACCCCTCGCTGAAGTCTTAATTTGCGCGTGCGCCTCGCATTTTCCTCGCGTTCGTCTCGCGCTTTTCTTGCGTTTGTTTCGCACTTTCTTCGCGTTCGTCTCTCGCTTGCCTTTGCTTGCATAAAAAACGTTAAACAAAATGTTTCCTGTTCGGCCGACTTAAGTGGTAAGAATTAGAAAACACGTCAAGCTCATGACTTAATGGTGTATTTTATGATTTAAGATACTTGTAAGCAACATTTTCTTGGAGGACCTTTTTGAAGTCTCAACTTTTCATTGATAGGTTGCTTGAACTCTGCTTTAAGGCCGTCCAGGATTCTGAACCCATCTTCACCACGAGATTGCAATATATTTTAAAATTGTAAAATTATGCCAAAGAACTATAATTTCTTCGGATTGTTGTCTTGTGTCAATACACCGAAAAACAAGATAATTCATACCCTCATCATGATATGGAAATAATAAAGCAAAAAAAGAGAGTGGATGCCCCAAACACAAACGGAGAAAGACTCTTCCTGCAGAGTTACATGAACAATTGTGCTGCTGACCACACCACACAGTGAGGCTCAATAAGGTTGAAATTCACGCGAGTATCCGAACAGGCAACTTTTATTTGTACAAGTAATAACGATGTGTTAATGATATTTTATGCAGCTGTTAATCACAAGTTACTTTAAATAACACCACAAAAATTAATTGAAATGTCACAACTTACTTTTGGATCATCGAACACCAGTCTCGAAAGTGGCGAATTTCGCTGAAACTTCAGTCGCCGGAGCTTACAACAATTCACTAGGTAGACAGCTCCATCGCAAAACGACCAGATGTTCTCATTTGAAGGTGAAAAATACCAGTTCTCGGAATTCCCTGCTATGCTTTCTTTAATTTGGGACATGACAGCCTGGTTTGAGTGAAGACTCGTTCGAGAGGAAGTATGCGAAATCGTACCTAAGTACCTATGCGATGAGTTGTAGAGGAAAGGGCCAGACAAAAATTTGAACTTTGAGCTGACGGGATTTAACAATAGTCATATTCTTAACAACCGAGCGCAATCAAGTAACGCGGAAATAGTGTTACTTTTGTGATATTTTTGTCGTGTCGCGCTGTTTTATGATCCATAGCATGATGTTTCTCCTTAAGTTTCCGGTTTATATTACAAATTGTCTAATCATACTTCTATGAGACTTGGAAAGAGCCAAGCGATTCTGACAGTTATTGTGCTTGAAGTCGGAATACCGGATTGAAAGTTTGAACATTTAAATTATACAAGAATTACGATAGCAAAGTGTCTTACGTGTTATGTAGCAGATGGACACGTCGAAGTTCTTTAGTTTTGTCTCAAAACTGTACGCCATGAGCAACACTTAATCTTCTTTCGAAATTTGAACGACTCGAAGTTTTTGCAGCGAAGAAGAAGCGGATAAACATGGTATGAATTTGTAATGAGCGCAGTGATTTGGGCCGTGCTGTTCGACCGGAAATTAGACTTTGTTCCCTCTAAGCGATGTACTCATGTTTATTAGCTAAGTTACTGCACACTTACCTTGTTTCGATCAGGATAGAAAATGTTCACTGTAAAATTTCGATTTCTGCAGGACTGCACAAGCATGACTGCTTAAGCATGATTTAAGCAAGATACATATTCATGATAAGGCATGCTGTCGTAATAGCGTGACAATAAGTTGACGAGCGTGACTAAAGTTAGGCATCATATTCCGGTTTCTTTAACCTTTACTCCCGAATATGATTGACGTGTAAGGTATAAATAATTAAGATTGACTTACATTCTCCCTCAAACGGACTGATTGATCAGCTTATGGGTGGGGTTTTTATATTTTGTTATTTTCAGCTATACAACTATCATGAGCACTCCTACACGGTCCCATGTTTTTCTTGTGCACGGTCAATAGATTGAAACTGCCTGAATAATTATCATTTATTATCCAACTACACAAAATAGACTACAAATAACGGGAGAATAGAGTGCAAATATCCTGAGATGTTGTACGGTTATTTGGACTCTGGGTTATTTCGTTCTGTGAAAAAATCCTGTTTAACCAGTCGGCTGCGCGCGCTACGCTTCACTATCCGCTTTGCTTTTCCCGCCTTACGAGAAAAGCACAGAAAGACTTAATAGCAGAAAAAAAAACAAAAAAAAAAAAACAGTTGGATAATAAATAACTTACCAGACGTTTTCGGGTGTGTAGTGTCGCTGTGTATTTTTACTCGCTGTTTGTATTTCGACTCGCCCTGCCGGCTCGTCAAAATACGGCACAACTCGTAAAAATACTCAGCAATACTTAACACCCGAAAACGTTTAATACGATAGATATATCTGATTGAAGCGGCAGGAGTCACAATCGTCTCATCGTTTCCTTTTTCAACCCTTTCACTCCCAGATCTCGTTTGTAACTCTCACTGTCTGCTATATAATTCTTATGTTAGTTCAGAGAATTTGGTATTGGATCAACTAATGACCCCCTACACGAGGATCTGCTTGATATTGTATCAATATCATGATGAAAAATTCTGTCTTGGTCACTCATGGAAGAAATGTCAAATGGTTCAATCTCAGTGCGATTCAAGTGAGGATAAAAGCGTTTACTTTCGGAAAAATAAAACTTCAATTTAATTATATTACGGCCAGAAGCATGTTGCACGTCTTTTTGTTACTTCTTTCATACAACATCTAACACCTTTTTAATGACACAAAAGAAAAAAATAATTAATACAGAACTGAATAAAAACAGTAAGTTATCTTTGTTTCATGGTGGTTCACAAATAAGACGCTCGAAAATTTTTCCGTACTTGTGCAGTGTTCATTCGCTACTGGCTATTTCTCCAATATTGACAGTCAGTCACTGAGTTGTGGTTAACAGACTTCCACTAACCAACTGAACTGAAGACCTTAGAAGGTTTCCTCACAGTTCTACGGTGGGACTGGAACATAATCTGCTGGCTGGAATTGACTGCAACGAAGAGCCAACTTGATGTGATGGCGGAAGTGTGCACTATGAAGGGCGTAAATGAATGGATTCATGGCTGAGTTGAGGCCCACAAGCAGTACTGTGCTGATGTATGACGGCGAATCATAATCGTAAATCGACTCAAACGGTTGCAACACGTATAGCACCAAATTTGGCAACCGACAGACTCCATACACTATAGTTACGACTATGGCCATTTTGGTCACTTTCCGAATAGCTCGGATTCGCACCTGGTCCGAGATTAAAGTAGCACGGACACGTCGTCCTTTCCAGAGCTTACGTAGAATCCTAAAGTAAACAAATCCAATAATTGCCATCGGAATTAAACCAAACCCGAACAGACACCCAAGTGTGTACGCTTCCCGCAATTTTTCGTGATTTGACCAGAGTTCAGGGCAATGTATTTTTTCATCGCTATGCCTCACCACGAAAAACAAAGGCAAGTTGAAAATAATTGCATAGAGCCAGCCAGTGAGAATTGAAACTGCCAATCGTTGATTAGTAGGGCGCCAGCGTTTGTCGAGGGGGTAGATAACCGCAAAATAGCGCTCAAAGGACAACACGACCAATGAAGAAGTGGATGCTGCCATTCCAACCCAAATCAAGTTACCGCCAGTTAGCCATATACAGAGATAGTCACCTGTGTTACCATGAGGGTGTCGAAAAGCCCAATTTACCACGTAATCTGGAATGATGAATAGCGCTATCATCATATCTGAAACAGCTAAGTTGACGAGAAGGTAATTGACCGGTGCTCGCATCCCACGGAATCGGAAGACAACAAGGCAGACTAATCCGTTTCCAAGGAGATTTACTAAGACAACCGCAGAGAAAGAAATGGCGAAGCCCAGATCTGCAGCAGATAGAGTCGAGTTCATGCTTCAATGTAGTTATCGATTCAGAAACATAAGGCGAGCTTTTTGCCTGTAAAAGTGAAATTAATTTGGTAAACACACACGCATGTCAAAGATCGGCGGTGAATAATGCTAGAGCTGGTGTTACAAATTTCAATTTCCCGACGAAATTGAAAGCAAGTTCCTTTCATCAAACAAGTTTTCTCCGTTATCTTAAGGCAAAAGAGGTTGATAGTATTTAAATACGCGAAACCAACCACTTTGGTTCGAGAAAGTGGAATCCTTACACGTTTCTCATCTAACAATATCTTAAACTGTTTATTGAGCAATGGCGTCAAGAGCAATCGACAGCACACGAACATTTCTAACCTGAAATGCTATCGTGTGTCTGAAAGTTCGTAAAACAACACCTTACCGTAGTTTAAAGAGGGAACATCAACACTTTCATATGCAGAGTAATAGCTTTATAAACCTTTGATTGAAATAGCGTTCATGTTATAACTTAATTGTGGATGCCAATATTGATATTCCTCGTAAGAAACTACTGTGACGCAATATAAAATTAAGCGGATAAACCGAGCAGTTCCCATCGTAATCTACAACGAGAGTAATCAGAAAACCTAGAAAAATTTCTTGGAGCTGTGTTATCTGAGGGATTGCCGACAGATTACGCCAATAAGAAGGCGGCTAATGAATTACTCCCTAAGGTGGGTTACCTTGAATCTGAGTGATGACTCCTTGTTGTTTTCTTCTTCTGCAGGAAGACTTACCAACAGAATAGTCTTATTGAAAGACGAAGACGGCGAAAAAAGCATAGAATATCACCAGTGAGTCTCATACTTGCATAATGTGTGCTGAAATCAGCTGAATCAACTGTTCAAAGTACGATTGCTGTAAGCGACATTTCGAATTCCAGACAGGAACAGCGTGACGTTCTGAAAGTGACGTCACAAGGCCATCATGTTGCGCAAAGCCTCTATACTCAGAGGTGAATCATTTGTCACGCAAAACATCGAAGACTTTTGCACGTCAAATCGAATAGTTGAGGGAAAATACCATGCATCATCCATGTCAGATGTTGGCTCAGCTTCACTGACCAGTTCCTGAGAGAGGACTTGAACAAAGGTAACTTAATTTCACTTCCTTCAGTCTTACTACATAAAATACTCACGAGGAACGCGAAACGCAATCTAGGAATAGAAATCCAAAAATCCCTTTATTTACATAACACAACTGACATGTAAATTTCGTTTCTCTCGAAAGCATGGTGTGAATCTTCCCCGCTCATTTCAGCATTCTTCATGATTCTGGTCACGTACGAGATCATTGTCATGTCACGCAACACACGAACGGTTTATCTTCTTCCAGAGAGAGGACGTTACTTGGTGTTTTCTACAGATCCCCTGTCGATACCGTTTGAAAAATGCCAAAAAAGGCTATCTAGTTGATTTTTGACGTCACGGATTACCGCAGGCACGCCATTACTGGTCCTTTGGCCCTTGCTTTGTAAGTTTCCTTAATTGGAACTTAATAACGTACACAAAGCTCTTTTTGCCATATTGTTTGGCGCTGAACATTACTTAATGAGAGCACGCTCGCAAATTTCCGTAGACGATGTCTTTATAGGAAGGTTATTCTTTTGTTTCATACTGAGTTATACAGGAGCTGCACTAAAAATGAGTCATCAAACGTCAGAAAACCACTTATTAAAATCAGCAGGTGGGTTTATAAGTGCAGAGAGGAAATTGTAAACGCCATTTATTTTCTCAAAATGACAGAGCCATCATTGGCTCGATTGTTTTGAAACTTAATCCATGTAAAAAACATGGCAGCAAAAGCCACTGATAAAGTTATTGACTTGGGAAAGTAGCAGACATAATGTAGTGGTAAGAATTTACGCCGTGGAAATGACTCTGACACTGAATGTAGTCGCCGAAACCGGTAATAAACACAACCAATTTGGCGTAATGTGTGTGAATCGAAAAGACGTGTTTATTTTTCATTAAAAAGTCCGAGAGAGCAATTACCTTTGTCAGCGTGAAATCGCCTTCTGATAATCACTGGAAAAGATCCCCAAATGATATGAAAATGTGCAAAATATGGGTCTCATTAATAAAAAATTTAAAATACCAAATTGAAGATAAGCTCAAAGGGTCTTAATTTCGCTCTAAAACATAGAATTATGAATCTCTGTTTAGATACCGGAAAGAAATGGGTAACAGTGGACAGAATCCATATCGTATTTAATTTCTCTCAACGAGAAACGCTGCAGACATGTTTACACGTAACTTCTGCCGAAAAGACGAGTTGATTATGAAATTTTAAGCGCTGATGACTCTGTAATGAAGCAAAAAAAGCAAATTTTATCGTATTCATTCATGATTGACGGTTTTTTTGCCAATTCATTTAAAAGGGTGTCCTGTACGGGTAGCCAGTCATTACTATTCATAGATATTTGTCGAAAGCCCTTGATTTGGTTTCTGACGAGTGTCAGAAATTTTGTCGAGCAGTTAAGTAATTTGCACAAAAAAGAATTAAAAAATAAACAAGTTAAGCAAACTTGGTAAAGTAGCTTTCATAAAACTCTTAGGGCAACTTTACATGACAATCCCTGAGTTGATCAATTTAACCACAGAGAACAGTGGCGTGGTCTAAGAAAGCGAAAGAAAAAAAACACCAACATTTCATTTTTTTTGTAAACAAATGGAATTGCTTCCTGTATTAAATATAGGTATTTATAGCACTAGTTTGTTTAGTGAAATCATCGTCCCAATGAAGTGCACCTTCCTTAAATATTAACACGGGGTATTGTTACAAATCTAATCAGCATATCTACCGGCCAAAACAACTTTTCCACGGCCGGCCTAAACTCGGTGAATTGGTTGCACGTATTTTTTTTAAAAAAAAAGAAAAACAAGTCATAGATTTTTCAGCTTCGAGATTTATAATGCTATCTGCCAACGACTTTGCTCTCGTGGTGGCGTTTTCACTACTATCTATCGTCGATTTCGTCGGGAACTTACTGGTTTGTATGATAATTCTTCAGCGAAAGCGGTTCCGATTTCGTCGTTCGACCCTCGATTTTCTTTTCCTTAACTTGGCTGTGGCAGATATCATGGTAGCAGTCTTTGCGATTCCAAGATACGTTCTTAGCCCATTTTTTGTCCATCCTCTTGGCTCTGCCGGAGACCTCTTGTGCCGTTTTATCACCGGTGGAAATCTCATGTGGACCGGAGGTGCCGCATCTGTTTTCACACTTGTCGTCATCGCCTTTGAACGCCGCCATGTTGTCGTCAGACCTCATCTGTTTACCAAGAAGTTGACAATGGCGAAATTGCGAGGTTTGGTCATATTATCTTGGGCCTCTGCCTCGCTGCTCAATCTGCCGTTGTTTTTTATCATGTCCTACGATAGCGAAACTAATTTCTGCATAGAAAATTGGCCAAACCCTTTGCTTCCAAAACTATATGGCATAGTTTGGTTTTGTGTCGTCGGAGCATCGCCGGTCATTTTCATGGCTATTGTATACTCGAAAATTGTTCACCAGCTGTGGCTGAAGAAATCCACATCATCAAGGTTTAATAGAAGAGCCATTCTTATGTCAAAGAAAGTCACTAAAATGGCCATAACATTGACAGTTATTTATTCAGTATGTTGGCTGCCGAATCTAGTTCTGTACATCCTGGCATTTAACATTTCTGACGCTGTGTACGGTTCGCCTTTGTACAGATGGACAGTGGTTTTGACTTGTTTGAACTCTACAGTGAATCCTTTTGTGTATACACTTCAAAGTAGACGTTTTAGACAGTCAATAAGGCGGGCTCTGACGTGTAAATAAGCCAGAACGGCGAACTCAATTATAACTCGCCCACATTTACTTGGAAATTTCTAACATTGCTGTTTTCACTTGTGAGAAACGATTACCCATGCCTTTTTTTTTTTCGAAAACTGAGTCAACCAGTTGTCGTATTGTACAGGTCTTGCATTGTTAACCAAAAAAAATGATCTCCAGATTAGTGAACGGGATATTGAGGGTTCCTGTTGCATTCATATAACTCTTGTTAAAATGCTTGTTTCTTTCAATCTAATGCAATCGTCTGAGGTTTTAGGGGCATATTGATAACGATCGAAGATGAAGTTTTGTAATATCCTTTAAGCCGGTTTAAGTAAAAAAAAATGCAGTTCTAACGATTATTTTCCACAAAACTGCTTACTGATTTTTCACTTTTCAGTTTTTTTTCTATACTATACTGAGTAATGCGGAGATTACTTTTCTATAAGCTGATGTAGAGACTATTATTTGTTTCTTATTCATCGTCAGCTTACTTAAAATGTCAGGATAATCCCGGTTAGAAGTTATCAGTTGTTGTTTTATCTTGAGTTTTGACAGACGTGGAAAAATAATGAAACTGTTGAAAACAGTAGAGGATATTCCATCTTATAAGATGCTTAAAAGACCATTTTAAATTGTATATTCAATATGAATGAGCAGGGGAGTGTATTTAGAAACGCCTGTTCATCTGGAGCAAATAATCTCCGAAATGAAGTCCATTTATTCTGAATCGTAACAATGACGATTTCAAGCACTTCTCTGGCTCTATACGTGAGAAACAAATTGATCATCTTGAGTATACGTCATACGTAGAGACTAATTTTTTGTTAGATACACCTGCTTCTTTTTTTTCGTAATTTAGTAGATCACGTTTGGCAAGAGGAATTGATAGTGCTGCTAATACGCCAGATGATGAAAACCTGATTTTTCAGAGATATCACCTCAGGATATACGCTAGTAAAATATAATGAATGTTGACAGTATTCATGATATATGGCCCCATTATCAACAAGTTAGGGTGTGACAGAGATTGATTCAATATCTTGTAAGTTCAAAGAGAATGTTATATAAATGATCCCTGTTACCAGAAAATGGATTTAACTTTGGATCCAATTTGATCTGAATTTGAATGGTGGTCAAATCAAAGAGAATTTCTGAAAAAGCTCAAACATCATGCTTAAAAACCCGTGTGCCATGACTAGATTGTTATCCGCTTGCATTAAAAATGCAAACCGTATTTGCATCACGCACGGTGAATTATGTAAGTCTTTTAGTGAATTTCGTTTTTTATGCGTATCCGTAACTCAGAACTAAAGATACTGAACAAGGATGAAGTTTACAGACAACGGGTAAGCTACAATTTCCTTAAAACAGAAGAGTAGATTGATTTCATTATGATATTGAATATATACCATACGTTCTATTAATAATACCATAGGACATTCACTCTCTTTCATGATGCGTCCATATATGTTCTTCATTTATGCTCCATGTGAGCGAAAAATTTCCTCCTTTCATTCCCGGAATAAACTGTCGGACGCACGTAGTTTTTAGCTTTTAATGAAGAGTTCTTAAGTTTTAATTTGTCACTAGGTTAAGTTGGGTATTCTCTGCGAAATGCACGAACATAATATATGGCCACAAGCAGATCCGCAAATTCAAAAATAGTCATGAGACTTCCTCCGAGGAAGAGACCCATATTGCCTCCAATTTCACCTGAAGTGTAATAGATATAAGCTTTATGAATAGACTTGCAATAACATAGATTAATAAACATGATAAATTCAAACACATTACTAAATGGTTAGATGGGTGAATATCTGACAAAATGAACAGATAATTATGATAGTTATTAATTTCGGTCTGTTACGAACTATAATACAGTAAGTTTATTTATTTATCTTTGATTAAATTCTTCAAACCAATCTTTGAGGCTGAAGTTCGGGGTGCAGTCACTGGGCATGTAAAGCGAGTAAAGCTTTTCATACGCAGCCTAACTAAGTGTATCAACAACTGTTTGTCGTAAAGAGCAAATATAATGGAACATCACGAAAATTAGTAGGTGAACACGAAGCCTCAATAGATTGAACCAAGTCGCACGAGCTTCTTTGAACAAGCTCCTGCATTAATAGGAAGAGAAGGAAAATTGAACCAAGTGAGGCCGCTTACCAAACAGAGCCTCAATTCCAAACGCAACAGTCTGTTCGTGTAATTCATAGCTGAGTGATTTGTAACCAATCTGAAGAAAAACTGTGTTTTCCCTAAGAAAAAAAAAATACTGTACAGCTTATATCAAATATGTTAATAAAGTAGTGGATCGCGCGTCTCCTGGGGGTGGAAAGCAAAAGACCACGGTAGGAACTTGCTAATTTAAACTTATCACCCTATCTAGTACACAAAGCTACAGCATTTTCGCACCAGTTGGCCCTGTTTGTTCAGAATCCTATCCTTTAATCAAAGGTTGTAGCTCTGAAAACGCGCACGCCTCTGTCACAATAACAACATGAAAAGCTTACGCCACCGGTGACCTGAAAGTCACTCACCCTTCCCGCGTTTAATACAGGCGATCGTTAAGTTCTTATTGGGTCGTCATGAAATTACTTTGTTGTGGAGCTCTAAAACTGAGAGTCTGGATAACGGTGGCGATAAAAATAATAATAAACTCGAGTTGCTTACCTTAAGTACTTCAATGTGCTTCCATCTCCATTGGGCTGGAGCAAATTTGCTGTTCCAGCATCCGGGAACTTAGAGTAATACACCTCTGTAGTGTATCTCACTTCTTTACAAGGATTAGGACAATCACATTTTGTTGCATCAAGTTCGCCTGGCAAAGTGAAAAAGAAATACATACATCATATGCATTTCTGCTCAATATGCCTCGAAAGCCAGCTCATGGAGCACTTGGTGGTGTTCCGTTGTAGTTAAGACTTACTTCTACGACTTCAACGCCAGGATCATATATCGATGGTGAGGTGAAAAATCCTCCCTTTCCCGCACATATTCTCGTATTTCCCATGATAAAATGAAAAGACTTACACACGACTCTAAACAAAGGTCGAAAAAGGAGGAAGCGCACTCCACTTACTTGTGACGTCTTGGATACAATTTGCATCATATTTGGCGCATGGTCTGACGGTTGATGCTGAAAAAAAAAGACATGAAAATTGAGCTACAATGCTTAAAATGTCTCCATTCTTTTCCCAATCCCTCCTACTCTTCCCCTTTCGCTCGAAACGGTTTCAACGTATCACTGAAATGCAAGACACTTCCATAGTTATAAGGAAACCATCGTAATTCTGTCTATAAGCAGTGTATTCCATTTGGGGATTAATTTGAAGTGTGTATGAAGAGAGCGTGATCCGATTTCTGCAGGCTAGAGAGGTGGTTTCAAGGGAAAGCTTTAAGACTAAGAGCACAAAAATTTCAATAAACAAACAAAAGAAAGGAGCAAGGCAGGTGAAAAACGGAAGTTAAAATCTTAATGAAAGTTTGCTCACCTGAATATGTTGCAAAACGGCACTGGCAGTTTTCGATGATGGCTTCTTGGAGACATTCAAACTGGCATCCCGTTATCGTATAATTACTTATCGTTTTCAATTTCTTGTTTTCGCATTTCGTTTCGTACGGCTCCTTAAGGTTGACAATCTGAAAAAGAACCAGGAAAGAAAGAAAGTAAAGAGCCAATCAAAAAATAGATTTCACAATCTACTCATTGGAGTTGTTTTGGGTTCAGTGCCTCCCTTATTTCGTGTGGATAGCCAT
This sequence comes from Pocillopora verrucosa, assembly GCF_036669915.1. NCBI lineage: Eukaryota > Metazoa > Cnidaria > Anthozoa > Scleractinia > Pocilloporidae > Pocillopora > Pocillopora verrucosa. The sequence continues at coordinate 1,997,098 of NC_089319.1, forward strand.
CCAGTTTACCTCATCCAATTAAGATTTTATAGAGTAATTTTCAATTGAGTATCCAAATTAATCTGAGATTACATTGGTTTTGCCTTGCTTCGCTCTGTAATTGGTCCAGAAAGCTCGCAACATTCTCCAAACCGATCGGTTGCAAAACTGAAACCAATCACAACTTAGTCGCCCGTATTTTCCCGCGCTTTAGGCATTTTGGCTCTTAAAGGTATTTTCCTTTCTTCCTATTGGCGAACAGCACTCTAAAATAACTTAGATTCATGCAACTCCTGTCGTCGTCATCATTATCGTTGTCTTTATTGTTGTCATGAATTTATCTGGACCCACCCTTTTCTGATGTAAAATTATTGTTGCCATTGATCCTGGTGAAACATTGATGCCGTCCAAAGGATTAATAAATTCTCCTTGCTGATGAATCACGACGCTGAATCCCTCTGAAAATCTTGCAAATGCATAGTCATCAATTTGTGCGTCTAACAAAATGTTCAAACCGCCTACAGGGCCTCCAATTTCAGCCTTTTTAATGTTCTCCGGACCCGCGTTGAAAGTATGACACAAACCCCAATCAGTGACGGTTGGTGTAAAATCATCTGTGCCACATTGTTTTTTAACTTCGCCGTTAAAAAAACAAACCTCAGGCACAAGCATTTCTTGAACACTCTGTCCGTACTTTTTGTAAAATCTAACAGTATCAAAAAACTCTCCAGAAGTATTTTGAGCAGCAATTAGGCTTTGAGCGAACGGTATTGTGCAGTTTGGCACGAGATTTCCTCCGTCGAATATCAGGAAACTTAAGCAGCAGCAACTCATGGCTGCTCCACATGGCACCCCGTTACGCGCCGACTCAGTAACTGCACATACGCTGTCGTTTAAACCATATTTGGCAAAATTGGCGTCAACATCTAAGGCGTATATCTTTTTTTTGCTGACAGAATTGAGGGGACAAATTGAGACAGCTGGGAAATCCATTGCATTCACGTATCTCTGAGTAATGACGGTGTTAATTGGGTGTTTGACGTATTTCTGCAGTGACTTGTACACAGTGAAACAGAAATATGACGAGAACATTAAAAGAATGAGCAACCAACCAACCCGAGCCCATAGAGGGCGTCTCCAGAAGACATAGCGAATTCCATGCAGCGAAGTATTATTCACAAAATCAGACCATATTTCATAATTCGATGGTAACTTTTTGTTGTCGGCTTCGTCGTGAGAGGCAGTACGTGATTCCTTTGGCTCGAACGGTATCATTCGCTTGAGTTCAAGGCCACTTTGAAGTTCACGGTTCGGAAGATATAGATCACGTTCAGCCGGCACAGTGCCTGGGAGCGGGAAGTTGTCTTCAGCCACAGGTACCCTTCGTGCCATAGTGCCTATATAACAACACCAAAAACAAAAAATAACAAAATATTTATTTATTTTTAATTCTCCTGTGAGGAAAGAGCTCTCAGCCGTCGACTTTAACCTGTTGCCAACATTGTTAATCTCTCTGAATTTGTTTATTATTACTTTAAATCTTTATTTTTTTTTTAACACAAGTTTCCTAACAAACTAAAAAGGGGCGAAGTATCCTGCATTTAAAAAAGCCTGGTGAGGCAGCTTGCGCAAGAGCTAGCATAGTTAGAATTATGTCAGCGATAAAGCCAAATTACATGCACAACTAATGCCCTTACACAATATATTCTGTTGATTCATCCAAATCTACCTGCCGTGATAAATATTTCATATAAGACAAAATTTAAGAACATGATGCTAGATATTCAGAGGTCATCGCCCGAAGTGGCGATTGGCGCTTAAACAAATGAAAATTTCATTTGAAAACTTAATTCAATGTTTAAAAATTTTGCGAGGTCGTTGGCTTAGTTAATTTCTATTTGCACTACTCAGTATACCATATAGAGGCAGGTAGTTCTATCTAAATTATGCATCGACTTTAAAAGAGATAAGCGAAAGATCTTGTTTGTTTTCTAGCAGTCTGTCAGTTTGCTGCGTTGTAATTATAATCTTTTATAGCTTAGGTTTGGAAACGTGAAATAAAGTTGAAAGTTAATCCACTCTCAAGGCGTATGTCCATTCATGCTTGACGTTGTTGTTGTTGTTGACTTCTGTTATAGCTTTGGGTAATGAATTTATGTCACGCAAAATGATTGATTACTTTTTACATAAAAATTGCAGCTGGGGAAAATACAGTAGTTCTCGGGTATATTTTAATGTCAAGCATTTCTGATAGAACAAGCTTTTATTTCCCTATAATCACAATATATTGGTAAAAGCAAGGATCTTTAAAATCGTTTAATTGATTTCTAGTCAACTGTGATCAATCAAATGTTGCTATCATCAACGACACGATTTCACGACGTACATCCTTTGCCACAACCGCTCACGACACCCTTAACAAACGAGAATTCGTGACTCAGTCGAAATGGTTAGTTTTCTTTTTTTATAAAGGAAACTGACACAATTACACGAATCGTACAATCACGATATTGAGCACGTCAATTGCTCATGGCTATGAAGCAAGAAAATATCTTACCTGATCAGTCACTGCTGGCTTCAGTTGCTCGTGATGGTAAAGAAGATCGAGATTTCGCACTCAAAATTGTCAGGGCAACACGAAAGTTCCGTTAAGAACCCTTAAAAAATGCTCGCTGAACTCTACAAAGACTCAGGTGGGATATTTCAGACACGAGTCATGAGTAGATGACGCTCCCTCTGTTTGGTTACGTCAGTTTGGGGGTTGACGTATGTTATTGTGCTGATAATCACTTATGCATACATTATCTTTGTTCTAGTCAACAGTATTCCGTAGCATTTCCGGTCTGGATATTATCACCGCATTTATTTCTCAGTTTAGTTTGCTTTCCCATGTCACGTTTAAGAACTGCATGAAGATGATGTGCTTATACAGAGTACGTTCTGTTTTCTTCTCTGAGTAACCTGTTTATGAGGAACTCCTATCAACACGTATTCGATTGTGGGTCATATGGGATAAACCTGACCTAATTTTGATATAAACTTTTCATATTGAAACACCCTCTGAAGAAAAAAAAACGTGTTTGCTGTGATGAATTAAAAAAGACACGCGAACATTCCTATGTTGTCATTTTTTAATACTCTTGAAAACGAAAACAATACAATCAATAGAGCTGATAAAATTGTAACAGAATGCACGCGCATACTTGATATTTCATCTGAATCGTACGATCAAAACAATCGAGAAAACTCCTCGAATGGAAACCATAAGGAAATGTTTTGATATCTATAGAAGTTCGCGGGCATGACCGCCAAAGTCCGATGGCGCTCTAAGTCTCATAATTGACATATCTCCAAAGATCTCGCTAACTTTCTCTTTGAAATTGAAATGCCTCTTGTCCGTGGTTCAACATAAAAATGTCGCAATATCCACCCCTCTGATTGTGACTTAAAGTAGGCAAGCGATATGGGTCCTTTCCTATTTTTTTGCAAGTGGCACGCGATTTTCAGTGAATACTTTATCCTAGTCTCAACATTTGCATCCTCCTTTCTCGTGTCCAGGCAACTCAGGTTACCTCATAAGTAAGAAATGAAGGCGGCCCAAGCCTAAGGACACTCTTGGTAGCCTGCGATAAAAAATGTTCTTCTTGATATAAATCGGCTTTTGTTCATTGAGAGGAAAACATACCGTAACGCTTCATATGCGTTTCTCCACTCTCTGGATTGAAGCTTTTGCTTGGAAGCTTGACATACATGCTGGTTGAGAATTCGAGATTTTATGTAACACTTGTAATTATGCATCGAAGAGCGACTTTCATCTGCGAAATTCCTCTGAATTGTGTCCGTATTGAAGCATGCTAACTCCTTGTATGTACTCAAAACTGGTTTTTCGTTTGGCTTTTTGGTTGTCTTCTGATTCAAAAAAACCGCCCGGTGGCGACGAGTTTTTTTCGGGAACTTGATCGTATTTTGAAGAGTACCCCATGACAGAAGTAAGGTTACCATCAAAGTCGTCGCAATTTCCTTTAGGATTGGCCGACATGCAGATAGACTTGCTAATTTGACTTATATAGGCCGAGTCTGGTTTTCGACCCTGAGAATTATCCGCAATTTCTGGATCATAGAGAAACGGCTCGCTATGAAAAATTCCATCGGTTGTATCACTTCTGCTTTCTGTCCTTAACGTTTCGTTGGTTAATTTGGGGTTATGAAAGAGCTCTTGGTCCAGGACTATCTCTGGCTGGGAGTCAAGAGCCAACGTTGAATTGATCTGTCTAATTCTCTTCAACCATTCCATGGAACGTTTGTCTTTTTCCCAGCGCAACTTTTGAACTTTTGGCATACGCGGTTTTGTTGCTAAGGAGATAAACCCTGTTGAACCAGGTCGTATTTGGCAATGATCATTTTGGACCACTTGAACTATAGGAGATAGCCTTTCCATAAGGACAAGTCTTTGGTGCCTTATCTTGTTCCGGCTCCTTTTCTACTCCTTATTTACCTGAATGCTATTAGTTTTCACAATCAACAACCTGCAAAACAAAGATAGACACGCATGCGTGGTTGGTTAAAACGACTACTCTAACTGAAAAATATAATTTTACTGTAAGTCGTGTGTGTCTGTAAATTATCACGCACCATTTGATTGGACAAACCAGTGATGTTTGTGTGTTCATGTGAAAGCTTAGCTGCTCCAGTGACGTATTAATGATTGCAAATTTTTTTGTCGTAATAACATATTAAATTCTGAAGCATTTTTCCCTTTGAAAACGCCGAACAAAGGGCTTAAAAAGTCAGTTTTCTAGGTTTTCACTAGATTATGGAATGTGAAAGAGATGTGTGATTAATATGTTCAAATAAGAATGTTTACTGGAAGTTCAGGAAAACGGATGATCGTTCAAACCGGTACCGAGTGCTATTTCTAGCGAGCGCCAGCTAATATTCGAAAGTTTCGAAAGTGATTAAGATCCAGTGGCTTTTTGTTATCATCCCTTGAAATATGAATCTACACTGGACCGTCTTATTGCGTAGCAGAATTAGTTACTTTCCCCAAAATAAATGCAGATTCCGAGATTTTCTGAACACCGTTTCATGCTGTCAACACATCTAGTTTAGATAACTATGCTGCGGTTCTAACCGCGACCGGAGAGTCAAAAAGTTGATAGTGTAGTGATTTCCTCAGTGAAAGCGTAGTTCTGAAAAGGATTGTTACCCTTGGAATAAGGACTAACAGCCTGAGCGGAAGTCGTCCCCAGATTTAAGGAGTTATTCGTCAGTGGTAGAGCATTATAAACCGTGCTCGTGAAACACTCGACTGAATGAATAATTATTCATTTGACTAAAATAAACAAACTTGCGTGTTTGAAAAACAGATGACCCCATCTTTCAATCATTTTCGAAGACATTAAATACACAGACAGAATTTATTCAAGTTTTTCATTCAAATGACACTCTATACTGTGCCTAAGTTTCAAGGAGGTTAATGTATCCGTACTTAGATCAGCAGAACAGTTTTTTTTTTTTCGAAAACGTTAGCGAAAGAGTTGAAACGATGAACGAAACGATTTCTTCAAAATATACTTAGAAACAGACAACCTAAATGATGATCGTGGAGATCAATCTATCAAAACACTATAAAGATCGGTCCACTTACCACTCAGATGAAAACCAGTCGAACCAGAGCAACTTTCGATTTGTTGTTAAAACTCAACACGTCCTGAATAGAGTTTAAGGTATCAGATTTGTTATTAGTGTTGATCAATGTTTTAAACAAGGTTTGTTGTACGACTTTGCAGTGGAATCCTTTTGACGCGTCAGTGACTTATTTTTAAATTTCTGAATTTTTTGAATGTACTTACGATATCATAACAAAAGAAAAAATAAATTAGAATTAATAGCGATCGTTAAGTTCTGCCTGTCTTCTAGTTACCCCCTGAGGCGTTCAATCGCACGTCATGCAATCGTGATTTTTAAATTCAAATAAATGTCACCGTAGGTACAAGACTTGAGAGCTTAGCTTTGTTGCGAATGACAGACGAAATCCCAGATAGGTTATTGTGACAATTCCAGTGTTAGTTGTGTATGTGAAAGAATTGCATCTACGATTATTTTCATATAACCTAAATAAAGATGGCGGCAGTTCCACTCATTGATGATTAAACGATGGTTAGTGCTGTCATTTTAAATTCATGACTGTTTCTGCATGTCAAAGGTTCTTTTGTCTCACTGCTAATTTACCTCCAATATTCGCCTCTATCGCCGCTTTACGTAGAGGCTTAATCATAACAAAAACTGAGAAAAAAAAGAAGGAAAATGGAGAAATGAAACAAAAATAAATAACTTTAAAGATGTAGTGTAATGCCAACTAGAGGTATCGATGAAAGTACCAAAGGTTAACTTATTTGTTTGTTGGGCAATTGAAGTAGACTTTAAGAGCCGGTTATCCTAAATTGGACCGCCTTTTTAGGATTTCAATAGACTTTCAGATTTCTTAATAAAAGCGGTTTTGTAATAAGTATTATTGCAATGTTAGTTGTAAGTGTGCTAGACACTGAACACAAAAGTTAGATAAAAAGTTTGACTAAACAAGAGATAATTTACGACGCGGTAAAACTAAACAAAGGCTAAACCTTATCTACGCCTTAACCATGTCGCGTGCCCGCTCACTGATACGAACAATAGGAAGCAAACACTGTGGTTTTCAAAGTGAGAGGCCAATACTTTCACTTCGTTGACAGAAGAGTTACGCATTTTTCCTGTCTTAAGGATGGCAATATAAGTAATTTGTTGGATCGTTTATAGCAGAGTCATCATGAAACGTCAAGAAAGTAATTAAGAAGCATGGATTTCAATATTGATACAAACTTGTGTCGGTCAACACAAAGGAGATTATTTTGTCTTAGGTAGAAATATCAATTCCAGTTTAGAATTGTGACACCCAACCAATAAAAGCAGGGATTGAAGTAATTTTGATCTTGTTTTTTAAACACCACACCATAGTTCTGATCATATGTGCTAAATATTTCCCTTTCTCGTGCCCAGCTCTGTTTGAATCACATAAGGAAAAGGGAAAAAAAACAATCAAAATGACTGAGTACTCTTCCGCCTTCTAAGTTTATATCGATGAGTAACGCATATGAAGGTTGTTAGTTTTTACAATCAATAATCCAAAAAACAAAGGAAAAAACGCATGCGTGGTTGGTTAACGACTATTCTAACTGGAAAATATAGGAAATATAATGTTATTGTATGTCGTGAATGTCTATAGTTAAAACGCGCCATTTGGTTGGACAAATTAATAATGTTTGTGCCTCTTGTGACGTATTAATCATTTCCCTTTCTTGTGTCCACCTCTGTTTGAATAATAAGAGAAAAAGGAAAAAACAATCGAAAGGACTGAGCACTGTACCACCTTCTAAGTTTTTTATCGACGAGTAACCGTCGGCATATGATGGATATTTTTAACTTGAAATCTTTCGGTAAAACCAGCAGCTGGCGCTGGTATTGAAACGAAATGTTTGTATTATACCACCAACTATTATCAAAAAAATTACAATCTCTTGCTATTGTAGATGTGAACATGTGAACAAATCAGTACAATATTAAACCTTAACCAGCTAGAAGTTACATAACACCACACTCCTTCGAATAATGAAAATTCTGACGAAGCTGAATACATGAAATTGCAGATCAGTTGAGAGAATTTCTAATCAGACGTCTGGAGTCAAGAGATTTAATTTTCCCGATTAAAAATCAATGAGCTGTAAACAGAACTGAAACGAAGAGATTTGAGTTCATGGGGGCAAAAATATCTCTTGACGTTATTACACAAAGCATTTCGTCATCGAGGACCTATGAAAGAAGACAGAAAGAACTCTGTAGGCGATTCACAAAGTCTTATGTGAAAGACTTCCTTTCTTGACATGAACCTATGGGAGCTTTGATGCGCTTCCAATTTATTGAATCTGTGAAAGATTTTGGTGACTATAACACACGTGGGTTTCATCATCTGATTTAGAACTGATGTAAAAGTTAAGGATTTAACCAGGAGGGGAAGGGTGGGGATCCAATCAGTGACAGATATGTCAAAAAAGTTTAGTCATAACAATGGATCAACTTGACAGGTCCACAGTTGTCGTACTTCAGTGATTTGTACGTTAACCTACAGTCAAAACTGTAGACAAACGCCATTCAATGGTTGTATTTCCAGGAATTTGACAAATTTACTTTAGGACAATGTCTTCATTTGCTTATTCACGATCTGTTTAGGTGAACAATTAATTTAATTGATTGAATGCAATCAAGCATTACATCCAGAAGCTTCTGTCTCTTACAAGGCCGCGAATGCTGTTAGTTGCTGAACATATTTCTGAGTCGCCATTTCGTTCAATATTAATCAAAGCTAAGCACGATTAACACCGTTTATATCAATTTCCGTTTCATCCAATCCTTGCTCGAGTGTACTACAGATACTTATGACTGTGTATCACCTTCCGTGCAATTTCGTTTGCCCTCTGTAATCCTTGGTTATGTTATTCCATTTAACAAACAGATATACGTTGAATCAGGTTTCCGCCTGTTGGTATCTTCAATATTCAGGGACTTCACCGATGAAGGTCGATTTAAGCTTGAAATTTTAGCTCTTTCTTTTAACTCTGTTAAAGCAGATTGCCCCCTGAGACCATCAAGGCTTTGACTTTTACGACCACTTTTGAACTGTCTGCTTGTGTATTGCGTTGTAGAGATTTGCATGTCTTTGGTGTTAATCTTGATTTGATTTATTCCGGGTTTAATGGCAAATACAGATGTTTTAACGAGGCTCATTCGCTTCAGCCACTCTTGAGAAATACTGCTCTCTGTCCAGGACACCTTTTGGACTGTTGGAACTGTTGGTTTGGATGCCGTTTCCTGGCCGCCATATGATTCCGTTTCTTCCACGATCCTCGGAAGCCCTGGATTAAAACACTTTGCCATTCTTGTTAGCTTTCATTCCCCAGTGTTCGTTCAAACTCCAAGCGAAGTTAAGAAGTTGTTCATTCTAGCATCAGTATTCAGCAGTCCTTATCCAGCAGGTCACTAGCTATTTGAACCAAAAAGAAATCCTGAATATCTTTTCTTCGTTTGGAGATAAAGATTTTGATGACTAAAGTCCAAATGAATTTCCTTTCAGACAATCAGTCAATAATTAACGAAAACTACTATTGCTATGTCTAACTTGCTATGTCATATTGTGAAAAAGTCGTTGAAAAATAAACTTAAACGGCAAAAATACCGTGGAAAATCTTATCATTAATTAATTAGAATATCCAAGCAAAGATGGAACAAAGATTTTCCATAAAACCCATGCTAACAAATTGGGTGTAAAATTAACTTTTAAAAGTGTAATCAAAGATTAACCATTTAGCAATTGATTATCGCTTATTTTCTGGCCACCAGGTCAGAGACAGGTTATTAACTGTAGACACCGATTTATATTCATTAGTATCATTAGATAGGTAAACTGTCGGACTCAATGTTATTTATTTTCATACAGGTGAAGTGCTATGTCAGCCATCTATGAATTATACAATAATGCGAGTATCCTACAGTTAGTGTCGATTTCTGTCTGATCAGTTTGTATCGCGTAGTTATTCAGTTACATCTGAGAATAGGACAGCCTACAAAAAAACAAACAAGGCAGTAAACAAACCTCTCTGTTAACGAAGAGAAAAATCATAAAGAAACGACGATTTCAGGACAGGCTTTACTGGTTTTCCATCGCCGTAGTTTTTTGGCTTGGTAACTGTTTATATATCTGGATTAACAACCAAGAGAGAGTTTTGGTTTTGTACGGTTGCCAGAAGCAACCTAAAAAATCTTTCCATCACAATAAGTTTAAGTCGCCTAGTATTGCCAGCGTTTCACTTGACTAACATAATAGAAAGTTCTAAACAATATAATCCCATCAGACTGTTATGACATTATCCTTTTAGAAGCTGATTCCCTTTATTTCACGTCTTACCTCCCGCTGAGTTTTTGAACTGGCGACGTAAGCAGAGTTTTTTTTAAATAATCTGACGTAAGTGGCTGAATACAACATCAAATGTAAGACCTCTGTAAGAGGTTAAGTGTCAGAAAACTTACCACCAAAATTACTGCCTTTCATTTCAACTAGTCTCTTAACAGTACAACCAAAAAGTTGCTGAAAGGTTTGACTCAAATCTTTACATCAGTGTTACTAAACAACAATAGCAAACCATTTTAAGCGGTTGTGAGGAACAAAAAGATTTAAGTGTATTATGGTACCGCAAACCCTGCATATATTGTGTACATTCAATAGCTACGTAGACAGAGAGGCTGCACTGAACAAAACCTGCATGAACTTGGGTTTGTATGACGAATTTATTAAATTATTAAAATTTTCCAATTTATTATTAACATTTTGCTCTATACTTACTTTGAGGAATGTGTAATATTTAAGTTCAGTTGTATTTCTTTCTTGATATTCAGCAGCTAGTATTCTATTGAAGTAAAACATGATGAGAGTAACTTCAATAAACATTTCTTTTATACGATACCGCAGCATGTAAACAAAATGGATCTCCCGCAATGGCCCCCGACGTAATGCGTATTGGTAGAATTTTGATCATTAACTTTGACAGATAAGTTGCAAGGCAACCAGAGTGAGTAAGATTTCGAAAATTCCCCGTACGGTTTTGAAGACCAACTCCTCAGGATTGAAATTGTGCAAAAGTTTTTTTTAATACGGTCAGATTTGATATGCGATTGATTCGCTCAAAAAAAAAATATCGTCCATTTCGAATTGTCCCGCCCCATTCGGTTTACGATTAGATCAAGCGAAAACGAAATAATTTCTCGCTAATAGTGCATTCCATAATCTTTCTGTTGATATATAGTTTATGGTGGTTATGTTTCAAAAGGCGCATTCATTTTTTTTTGCGGAGGACACCCGCGAAGGTCTATTGTATCCTTAAAGTCTTTTTGGAGACATATTCACGATTAAGAAAAAGAGGAATTCACGGAACCCGTATTTTCTCTTGTCACGAACTATCGATACCTTTTACTAAAGGAAATGTGATTGACTGGATTTGGACATGGTGTTATTATTATTATTACTTTAGTTCTGCCCTTCAATTGATTTTAATAAAGTGGTCGCCCCAAGTTTTCAGATCATTCACTTAAGAATCTCTTGGTCAGTTAGAATCTCTTGATCAGTTAGAATCTCTTGATCAGTTATTACTTGCTATCGTATGCGTCAGCCGGCTGAAACAAATCTAACTTTGAGTCATTTTCAGTATCTGGAACCTTATAACTTATTGCTGAGGTAGACTGAAACACCTTGGATATAAGAATATATCAGGGTGAAATAACCGAAAACTAGATGTACAAACTATGGTGTGGGAAGTGAGGGGGGTGGGGACCGGGGGTTGCGATTTAGTAAGGAATAAAGGAACTGACAAAATCATACGTAATAAATAATATTTATTTTCATCGCGTAGACTTGAAGTTAATATAATATACAAGAAATAATCAACTTTTGGCTTCTAGTTAAATTTACCTGGGATACACATTTCACAATTACAACTTTAATAGACAGACACAACAGATCGCTATTTCAAAATCTGCGTAGCCTCTCTTTTCAAGTCAAATAAAACATTTTCATGTGCTGTTTTCAAAGAAATAATTTAACTCAAATAAATTTTCTTTCAATACATGTAGAAAACGAAATTTTCCTTTAAAACTTTTTTTCCTTTTGATTTATTGAATTCTAATTAATTTACAAATAATTCAGAGAAAATTAATGTTGCATGTCAAAATCAATCCTGACTTAGTCACCTCTGTGATTTGAGGTTGATCACTAGCAGATGCTGGATGACTTCTTATGGGCAGAAAGTTTTCACTGCTTGAAAATGGCTCCTTCAATTTCCTAAGGTTTTGGGTTGACTCAACTCAGTCTAATAGCGCTGCAGTCACGAACGACTAGTTTTTTTTTTTTTTTTTAACAGCTCATCGTTAGGAGCTCGCGCAAAATTAAAGAGATCATTGGTTTAACGAACACATTATTATCTACATCACACCTTTCCCCGTGTTATTGTCCTCTTGTTTCACGCTTCCCTTGTGCACGAGTGGCAGGTAACATTATCTGTATACCACCATGTATCAGTTATGAACTAGCTAGCATCCTTATCTACCGGCCAATCTGTTTAATGTACTCGCAACTGCTCGACAGTTGACGATGAGCGTTGGGGGAAGAGCAGAAAAGCTTTCGTTGAGTAAACATGTTCATTTGAATGCAATTTAGATTTTTACAGTTTTTCGCCTTCTTTAGTTCATGATTTGTTCCCTCTCCATCTATGTGGTGTCCACCAAATTGCGCATGCGTCTGCTTTTGTGTTTCCTGTGTTAATCCGCTGATCAAGGAAATGTACGTTGAATCAGGTTTGCGTACGTCAGAAAGTTGAGGCAAGCTTTCCTTCCTCACAACCTTTACAAAGCGTTCAGATGGTGCAATTCCACGTATTTTAGACGAGTCTTGACGACAAGGAACAAATCCTGCTCTTTTTCTATCACTGCTAGAGTTTAGCGTAGGCAATTTTCCGGAACGATGAGGGCTTTTTGGTGTGCAAATCTCCAAGTGATTCATGGTGGATGTTAGTCTGTTGATCTTGTTCAGCCACTCATCTGATAACTTGTTGTCTGTCCAGTTCAATTTCTTTACCTCAGGAACCCTTGTGTTAATAATCGCTGGTTTTTCCAACTCTAGGTTTTCATCTTCCTCTATCAGGCATGGTAACGGGTTTAGACGCTTCACCATTGGGTATGAATGCGAACGCTGTCGAAAAAATCTGTTTTTTGGCCAGGCCACATTACTGACTTGCTCCACGTATGACCTCGACATGATTGGGAAACAAGGAGAGTCGGCTGTGGCCTTTACAACATATTCCTGTCGGCGAAATGTTAACACTTTCTTTGCCAGTGTATCGTGTTTGGAGCGTTGCTCTTCGTTTAGGACGTTATCTTTATCGATCTCACAAAAGAAAATTTCCATATCTGTGGGTTAAAAAACAAATATCTGTAAGTCACGCATGAGCAATACGCAAAAGTTTTGTAGTAGTCTTATTCAATTCGGAGTATTCTAACGGCCTCGAGTAAGAGAAAGAGAATATTAGATGTGATATTGAAGTAAAAGAAACAATATTGATAAAGAATAATGCACTTTTGAGAGGCAAGAACCTGTGCATCCGATAGTGATCTCAGGATATAGCGAGGTCAAAAAACTTGAAATTTTTATCCCGTTAATTGAATTGCTTATATTGAATTCCAAGCTCGCGCACGGTAGCATTTGAGTTTCCTCAGATCACTCTTTGCCCAATTTAACGTGTCGGCATCACAAGTAATTAAACTAAAAAACCGGGTCCTACCAGAAAATATTTGATTACACACATTTGATCAACAAGTCCTATTTTTAGGGGTTTTTTCAGCGACACAACGTCAATAATTGACACCAATTGTATTCTTAAACAAAACTGTTTGCTTTGTGTCTTTCAATCTTTTGTAGTTCACTGCATGAAAAGTCGGGAAAACTTATGACAATGAAAGAAAAAGCTAACTAAAGATAATTCATTTTCCCTTCTCGAGAAACATGAAAGTCAAAATATCCTAAGAAATAACTTCCGTTTATCTTCCTTTCTGCTCTCCGGCGTTTGGTTGAGAATTTTCCAAAATATCAAGAGAAAATATTATGTAACTCAGTAATAATAGTCGCCCTAAATTCATTGCGCAGCTACATACTTCTGTCGCATGAGTCTAGCAGAAGTTTTGGTTTGATAAACCAGCAAGTAGATACGGTGCTTAACTCGTAAATGTTGTGTAGTTTGTCTTAATTCCAGACAGTTGAAATGCGTTTCACGTTAAAGGAATTTCAAAGCCCACCTCTGTGTTCTTTGTCTGTATATGCCCATGCCCATACCATGCTCCGTTATATTGGTTATAGGCCTCTGACCGAAACGGGCCGTGAGAAGACATCAGTTTCGGTTCAAAGAGATGCATGGCATCGGACCAAATTTGACAGTTTAAAAAAAAAACGCTCCTGGGGTTTGTCTAGAGATAAATGCATTAATCGTGGCTTTTCTTAATCTTCTAAGCAAAGGTTAGCAATTTTATAGACCTCTTTCGATGGCATCACCTGAGGAAGGGTCGAATCTGCTTATTTCTCAGTGATCCTTAAATCGCGTGATTGGACATAACTCAAAGTGATACCGCAGCCAAAGTAAACATTGAATGTCGTGACAACGAAAATAAACTTAAAAAACAAAACTCTTCACGACAAATGTACTTTTGAGCTTATCTGACCACATACTTACCTGGCTCATCATATTTCTAGCCAAGATCACTGTGTTCGATCTAGCGAATTGTTTAGCTTATCTTTAGAAAAGATTACATAGGTACTAAATAGAGTTTAGTTCTGACTATTTTCTTCAGGGTCCATTGGAGTGTTATCGTTTCGTCAATGAGTCAATCAATGAGTCAATTCATTCATGGATTACCGGATAAGGTGTCAGATCACGCAAAGAAATTGCAATATACCTCAGTAATTGTCGAGGTAGCTTCCTCAAAATGACAAATGTGTGAAAATATCTCATTGATTTAGAGGACGAAATGAAATGCGCAAACGATTTCTCTGCACTATGTTTTCTTGTGTAGCTCAGCATCAGTTGGAAAAAAGTCATTGGAGTGCTAACAATGCAAAGCAGAAGTATAAACAAAAGGGCAAATGTAATTGGAAATTATAACTTGTTTAGTCAAAGTTGGCGGTGAAGACAATATAGACACAATTGTATCGGCAATGCCGTAAATATGGCATTCGGTGAACAATAGCGGAGTGTATTTGCATTTCATAACAACCGCAAACTTTGCATATTGTGTTGATGTTTTTCTTATATGTTTTGAGTCTAAAAAGTGCGGAAGTCGATCGAGGTTTATATCATCAATGGAACCTAAAAGGAATACGTTTAAAAGACTTCAAACTTCTTGAAACGAACGATAGGTTGCATTAACTCAGTAAACTTCTATGTAACCATCACAAATGTTTCAGTACATCGGCAGCTTGGAATTGAGACATCAACGCTTAATTAAAGTTGTAACTGACCTGCCGATTGGCTTTTTCTGAACGCTGCAAGATGACAAAATACTGAATTTTTTGTAAGTTATGTTCTTTGAAATATTTGCTCGTGGTCCTAAACGGTATAAGTCGTTGAGTTATCTGAAACGTGATTTAAAAAAAAGCAAAAGCTCCAAAACGTGCGTTGCGCCTTTCATGTTTACTATTCATCAGGTGATCTGTTCGCAAATGAACGGCGTCTTTTCTTGTTTAATTTATCTAGCTACAGGTCGTTTACCCTCAAGAAAAAAGTGTGATAACGACCATAGTGAAACAAAAGCAGATTTTTTCATGCTAAGCCGGCTACCGGCAACATGGATACCTAGTGTACAAACTGAAAAATATTGTTCAAACGCTCCTGATCTGAAGAGTAATTAAGTCTGTAAATTGGAAACTATGTTTTTTTACCTGAAAGGAATTTTTCCACGCGTATATCAACTGCTTTCACACATTATCGTCGTGACTCGTTCGCTAACTGAAGCTCAAATGAGAGAAGGCTGTGGGGGTAAAGTATCCTAATAGGTAGACTTTGTATGTCACGACACGCGCAGCATACGTGCTGTGGCCCTTGATGGCTATTTCCGATCGAGTTACTCTGCCAAAATGGAGAAACTTCTACTTAATGCCTGCCTACCCCACGCAAAACTCCAAAATTTCGAACTCACCTCACGACAACAGCGGCGTGTCGAAATTTTTTTCCTGTCGCGGTAACCGCTTGCATTATATCTAAATCTACATACTTGTCACCGGAAATTCTTCACTGAGTGGGCTATATATTTAAATGAGCAGATATTTTGGTTTTGTTTGTTTTCAAGACTTCCCGTCTTTCTTGTGCGCACGTTTCAAGTATCCCGGTAGGTGAAATGGACTAAATCTTCATAATTGTTGAATAATGTGTTCCTTTTCAAACGGAGCGTGGCAAAATACATTATTAAAGGTGAAAACGTATTATGATACGGATAAATGCAAAAATTTTTTTCTAGGTGTATGCTATTTGTACAAAAATATCGTATGTTAATGTTCGCCCACGGCTGGTTGAACTTTGCGATAAACTGAAATTGTATTTAGAATTCTGGTTAATTTAGAAAACCCTGCAGACAGCGGGGTACCATATAGGACCACGTAATTGCATATAAGAAGAAAACTACAGGTGCACTTAAAAGATACGAACCCGCAAAATGCTAAAAGATATTTTTAAGGCAAGTTTGAAATCCTTAAAAAAAATTCACTCTCATGGCCTGAAGGCTAACAATTGCGCAAACGAGTAATCGGATTTTGTGGAATATTTCGCACGACTATGAAGCATATGGCGCCGGCAAATTTTGCCCATCGAAAAAACCGAACATGATAAAATGCAAATAGACGACACCATATTTTTAGCCCGTCCATGCAACTGTTTTCAAGGCTATTTCAATTTTCTTCTTTCGGAACTGCTGTAGCAAATACATTAAATACTTAGTCTCCATAAAATCCCACAGGGATATTGGTGAAACAAATAAAAGTAATAATTTGTATTTTAATTCACGAACCTCAAATTGTCAAACCGACATATTTTAGCGCCATATGGAAAAAAACCTAGACAAAATTAATCCACGAGATAAAATTTCGTTTCGGGAAATTTCTCGAAATGACGAAGTGATATATTAACCAGAGTAAGGTTCTTCAGTTTTAGGTCGAGGTCTGTCGGCAAGAAATTACTTAGTTCTTTTATCGCGATTATCTGTTCAAAATACATATTATATTCTGTCTAAAAATAAATTATATTTAGGGAAGTGTTGACGCGACTTCAATAGCTAGCGAGAAGTAGAACTAAATCTTCACAAAATGTTTAAGTCAACGATTCAACAGAACTTTAGGACGCAGTAATTGAGGGTTTAAAAGCAAAATCAGCGGTCGAGTTTCACGCGCACGTAGACTTTTCAGGAAAAGAGATTTATGGGTTAATGCTAAGGTAATTCAAGACTTTTCGTCATTTTATAGTTTAAGTACTAAAAGGATAAAGATTTTTAATATCTTGAAGAATGTCTCAAGAGGGAAAGAAAACCTCGTCTGTGTATTTTTAATCTCGAATTTCATTTTAGTGCTGGAAAGGGCCATATGAAGACAAGTATTGACGACTGGTTTAGTCACACATGTATTATAATCTGATCCACTATAGGAAGCAAAATGGCATTATTTCAAGAGGACTCTCTCGATTTCATATCGCTGTGGTTGCGATACCATTCTGTTAAATGGAGTGTTTTCGTACCTTTTGTGATTTGGTTGTTTTTGTGTATGAAGGAAAAAAAAAGGAAACACCGTTTCACGCATTACACCACCTACTGCTCATTTCCACACTTCGACAAATGGATTCTGTAAACATCACGTACAATACTTTTTGTGTTGTAGAGAGAGAAAACTGGAATTAAAAGCAATTTCATTTAACCATCGATGATATTCCTTCCATTGGAATAACGTAAATAACATCTTAAAACTTAAATTAGCTGTTAATGGAAAAAACTAAGTCCAAGGTTATTTAAAAGACACTTCGTCGCACAATTCCCTAAAAACACCTGGAACCAAATAAACGTGACAACACTGATACCCAGTCTCATACTTGTCATGACTTACGTCAGTCAGACCAAAAGCGATGGACAAGACAAGTAAAATTTGTCTTCGTGCAGAGGAAAATGCGTGGGTTTCATGTTATTTCGTGTCAGTTTTTAAAGGCAATTAGAGGGAAAGTAAATAGATTGCATCCTACTTTTTCCGTCATTGATCACGATTCTCGAAAAGAAGAATTAAGTCGTTTGGCATTTTCCTTTGTGTTGGAGGAAGGTAATTAATTTTCATGCAGTAATGCTGTGGCGGCTCTTACGTTTTACTGATTCTGTTTACTTGAGATGACAAGCTTGTATTTGATAGCTGCTTCGCCTCTCAGACATGTTCGTAGCTTCTAAATAATTGAAAATAGAAGTTGGATTTTTTGTCATTATTTGGTTTGCGCATCCGGCTTTTGGTCAGTGAAAAACTAATTTAGTCGCTGTTTTGTGTACAGAAAATTAAGTTTAAATAAAGGCAAGGAGATCGAGACCTATAGTTTGTCAGCAGTGAAAGAAACTTAACTTCTAGTCAATTTATCTATTGAATTTATGGTTTAAATTAAAGCGTTCATCAATTTATTAGTCACCTACGGTTGCTTGCTCCAACTTTTTGGTTTTCACGCTTTACGAACCTTACAAATGGCTCGCAGTTGTGGACTTGTAAGAGGTCTGATAGTTATGCTTGGAAATTTGATCATTATGCCTTTGAGAATCACCCCTGAAAACATGGCATCATGCTTGAAATTATGCTCAATTTTTTTTATCATGCTCAATTTAGTAGTTCAAAATAACTTCTTTTAAGAGCCCCTCAACCTCCCCTCTACCCCCAATCCTATCACCGACAGGTAAAACTCGCCAAAAATAAGAGGTTTTTGGAGGTTTATAACACAACGTTATAGTGGGTCAAATTCTTAAAGCGAAAGCAAGAAGAGCAGATTCAGTGTTGGCAGTACTCAGGCTTCAAAATGTATCTCTTTTTAAACTGTAATATCAATGGAATTTTAAGAAGTTTCATCATGATGTTGGCATAATATATTTGACCCTAAGCGTGATATCACTTTCGCGTCGTCACTTACAAAAAATAATAACAATAAATGGAAAGTAAATAACCAAGTGAAGGTGATTAAAGATGTAGGGAGGAACTGGTTCCAGAGGAGCGGGTTAATGTAAGAATAACTCATCAAATCTTCATAAGACTAAAAGCTTGTTGGCCTCTGTGGTAACCCCGATGGCCAACTAAGCATCCATGATATGCTTGTACGTGACTCATTGTCTTAATCTAGCCAAGTGATGTTGCCGTGCGGTAGTGAGTTGGAGTATTCGATCGAGTGTCTAGATACAATTCAAGATCGTATCAGAAATAAGCTTGCCTTCTTGCTTCACCGACAAATTTGCCGCAGAAGTGTCAACCAGCAATGATAAGCTCTGCATGTCTTCATCAATAACCGGACACAGTTTTAACTTTATGAGAAAATAATGTTGTGTTTCCATTTCAGATTTACTTTTTTTAACTGCCTAATTGGATTTGGCAATGTGTGGTTATGAGTTTGAAACGATGGGAGGTAAATTTGAACCGCTGTTAAAAATGAACCTGACAATTAAGGAAGGGAAAAGCACGCCTGGCGATCTTTCAAAAATTCGGCTCCTATTTCGCAAAAAAGTTGAGCTTACAGATATGTTGGTATTTTACGTTTTAGATTGGGTGTGTGTGTGTGTGTGTGTGGGGAGGGGGGGGGGGTAAATTTAATCTCCAAATATGCCCTAGGAACCATCAAAGTTGATATTTATATAATACAGAGTCCATTCTCTTTGCCTTCATGAGGTTCTTACGTTATTACGTTACTTTATTTTATTTCTTGAAATATATATTTCAACAGAATGTGATGAAAAAAGGTCATAAACAGTTGAGGTGCAAAGTGCCATTGAAATAAAAACCATCTGTAATCGTTGATTGACAATGTACCTTTCATTATAGATTTGTCAGCGCACTAGAAATATCGAAAAATTACCGGAATGACATCTCATGTCATCCCCAACCTCCCTCCCCCCCTAAGTCAAATTTTTATCTTTATGCATGCAAACAATTCAGCATACTCATTGGCTGAGGACAAGTCAATTTATCTCATACAGTGAAGAAAGTTGAAATCGAATGGATTAATAGGAAAAATGGCAGACAGGTTAGAAGAGAGAAACAAAGTTTTGATTTAGAGTTTGAATGAGAGTGCTAAGAACAAAAACACCCCAAAAGCGGCAAAAACAAGAGGCTAAAAGTTTATCAACGTTTGGAGGCCGAAGACTTCCAAAAACGGCTATGACTGATAAAAGTAATGAAATTTACGAACCGGAAGCCCTTAGCACCAAAGTGAAGACGGAAGCCGCTGTTCCCACCCAACTCAAGCTCCCACCAGTAGCTACCTTGCAAAGAAAGTCACCGACCGGAGGGTCAGGATGATGAAAAAATGGACGGACAATATACTGTGGGGATACAAAAACGGCAAAAGACATGTCAGCAATAGCAAGATTTACCAAAAGGTAGTTCATTGGCACTCTCAAGGATTTGTTCCGGAACACAACAAGGCAAACCAAAGTGTTTCCAACCAGGTTTATGACGACAAGGATGAAGAAAATTACCCCGAGAACAACTTCTGTAACGGACATACTGTTTAGATGGAGACCAGTCTATCAGTTGTTCACAAAGTGCAGGTACAGACAGTAAATGGAAAATTTTCGAGACGTGCTGAAACTGAAATAGTTTGCTTTCAAGTTTGCTTTCAAGTGCGTCAGCATAAATCGTCATATGGTTTTCTTTATGTTCAAGAAAAAACAGAAACCAAAATCTCTCCAATTATAAGAGCAAAAAAGAAGTGATATGCCCTGATAAACTTTTATCTGGTTAGCAATTACGGTGTTTCGTGTCTAGACAAATATGACTCGATACTCACAAACCTTTAGCTTAAAACTGCTCCCAAGAAACTAAAATATAGCGTGCTAAAACCGTTTTGATGAAAAGTGAAAAACCACAGAATTGTTAAGGGGAACCTCCTGAGAGTTTCGATAACGTAAACTAATGCCCCATTCACACCAGCAAAACATGTTTTGTTAAACTGGTTTCCATTGAATGAAAATTATAAACAGAGAACTGAAAAACTTGATTTTCCATTGGATTCAAGTACTTGCTAACTTGCATTTCCAATGTGCTACATTCAAGTCAAAAATATTCGACTAAATAGTTTCTATGAAGAAAAAAAAAATTAAACTGTGTTTAACAAAACAACTTTTAAACATGTTTAAGCTTTGGTGTGAATGGGGCATAAGTTTATTTTTTTAATCTACAAGGGCAACTGAGTGTCCTCCTTCAAAGCATCGCGTTTCTTTTACAACAGATCAATGTATATACCATATAGTCAGAAGATCTTAAATGATGAGCATTTAAGATAACTAATAGTAATGTAGAGATAGGCCTCAGAACCTTTGCCAAATCTTGAGTGGTTTCGTGTATTGCAGGTAGCTTAAGAAAAGAAAGATATTTGTGGTTGGTGAAATCCTTGAGAACGTTTTGATTTAATCAAATTGACACAGACAATAAAATTGAAATTGCATGTGCAACAACATGCAAAATGTTCCATGATCGTGTGGAGAAGAGTAAAATCACAGATTTCCTTTAAAAAGAATATGAAATTCTATTGTTTCGACTCACTTT
The DNA here is from genome assembly GCF_036669915.1 of Pocillopora verrucosa. Classification (NCBI taxonomy): domain Eukaryota; kingdom Metazoa; phylum Cnidaria; class Anthozoa; order Scleractinia; family Pocilloporidae; genus Pocillopora; species Pocillopora verrucosa. Next base: position 2,018,513 of record NC_089319.1, read on the forward strand.
CAATATTCCAAGTTTTTTTTTTTTTCACTTTTTTGCCACGAACCTGAAGGTAAACTAATTTTACATTTTGTTAAATTAACAGAATAAAACGACAGATAATTACCAAATTTTTTTAAAATTATGCTATATTTGGCTAAGGGTACTGAATTACAACCGCTTTCTCAGTCATAAGAGCACTCTCAATTAAGAAAAGTACAAATGAACAAATAAATCACAACGGCCAATCAAAACAAAGGTGTTCAATTCAAGGAAGCAGTCAGCCTTAAGCACGGGAAAACGTGACCTTGGTTTCAGTTTACACACAGAGGATGAAACAAGTTTTTTTGGACCATCATTAAGCGTAGTGAAGTGCTTTTGCAGATGACTTTCGGCACTTGATCGAAAATTACTCTGACTAATATATGAAATACTTAGAGTGGAGCAGCTAAGGGTTCTCTGTTCATGGTTGGAAAGCAGCCTCATACTCCTAAGAGAAATATCGATCAAGAAAGACCTTACAAAGATCATATCACGTAATTTAAATGACACTGTGAAATTCAAAGTGGATATTTCCTTGTCTATAAGAGCAAATGCAGAAAGAATTATCTCAAAAAATATTCCTTGTAAATCCTAAAGGTTTAATTCAAGATATGACAAAAAGTAAAGATATGACAAAAAGTAAACTAGCAAACAAACATAAAATTCTAATGAATATCAATATAACATTAAGACTGTGCTTCGATAACTCAAAAACGAACAAACAGAACCTGAAAAAACCTTTCTACGTAAGGACTGGCAGAAGGATACTGAAACACAACAAAATAAGAGCTACATATTGATTGAATCTTTCCTTTATGTACTCATAGCATACAGCTGCTTTATCTCCTTTTGGTAAACATTTTCAGAAACATATGGTGTTTCCAAAATCATTGGGATACCATTAAAACGAGGGTCTCTCATCACACGCCTAAATGCCTCAACCCCAATCTTCCCTTTGCCAATATTTTCATGCCTATCTAAGTGGCATCCCAGATCTCCCTTGGAGTCATTTAGATGAACACCTCGCAGGTATTTGAGACCAACGATTGTCTCAAATTCATCCATCATTATTTCAAAGCCTCTCTCTGATGCAATGTCATACCCAGCAGCAAAGGCATGACATGTGTCCAGACACACCCCTACACGAGACTTGTCCTGGACCTGGTCAATGATACCTCGCAGCTCTTCAAATTTACCACCAATCTGTTGAAATAAGTGTAGAATTAAGGCCAATAGCATAGACAAAGTAAACAAAAAAACAAACAAACAAAAAAAAAACAAAAACACAAAGACATTCAGTTAACCTTTGCCCTCACAGGAGTGACAACAGGGGAATATATCATTACAATATTGACCATTAACACCGTAACATTGGTAAAGATATTCTCCGTACTGTTCTCCAAGCATTCCCTAAGGCGCTGACAAGAAGAATTTGTGTAACAACCAATAACTTTTTTAGCTGATGGTAATCTTCCTTATTCTCATGACCGTACTGCATGATTTAGGGTTGATATTGTAAGGAGAAATTAGATGCTAGTCACTTTTAGGAGTTAAAAGGTTAATACCATATCCAGAGATGGAAAGAAAAGAAATAACAAGGAGAGAACATTGTTTGATCAACACCAAATTTTCAGATCTGAAATTTTAAGAAATGGGTGACAAACTTTTCAGCAAAATAATTCTAACAGTTATTGAAATCTTAGAAGTGAAAGGGTCAAAATATTGAAAGAATACCTTATGTCTATTCTAACCTACAGTTAACATGTTAATATTTGCACACCCATAGCCTGACAAATTGTATAAAAAAGTTACTCAAAGTATACATTTAAATTTTACATACTATTCCAATATATGAGGAGTGTTATCAGTTACATAATTACATAATTTACCAGGTACTGTCTCTAATGAGTGATAGACTATATTTGGTGACTTGCAAACTTTGTTTTGCACAGAAAAAGTTAAGGTACAGAGGGATGGATTGCTTTTTTCTGTATTCTAAAAGTACTCAAAATGCAGTGATTTCTTGTCGTTGTTTTTACTGTAAGTTGTTTCTTTGTGGTTTTGACACGGTTTCTTGTGAAATTCTTTTTAATCCCATCATGTAGTCTTAAGTTTTGAAATTGCTTTTGATTGGAAATTATTTGGAGGCTAATTTCACCTCCTCCAAACTTCCATTTCCACATGCCCAAAATCAAAATTTACCTGCCCTGGGCAATCCCAACTGAGTTTTTTCCTACCCTGGCTCACTATTATGCATGAGTATTGCAGTGACTTTGGCATAAGACATTAAGTCTCTTTCTAGATTAACCTATTGGCAATGAGGTGCCTGTTGCTGTAAATATTAATTGAGAAATAAGAATGCTTAAGATTTGTTGAAATGTTCTTATTAGGAGCTTAAAGAAAAATACCAATAAAAAACTCGGCACTTTCGGAGCCTGAGATTCAAGACTGTACCATTCTTGTATGAAAAAGCCCCAGGACATGTGCTTCAGTCTTAAAGCAATTTTCAAATGAGTATTGAAGGTAATTTGGCATTGTTTTGCTGATTAATAGTTTAGAGAACATCTACCAACATTTCAAGCAATAGAATGCAAAACTAAAACCAATCATGGCTTGTTCCCTACGGTTCTATCCACCCTTTATTTTTACTCTGAATAATAATTGTTCTTTGTGATATTTTCCTCTGTTCTGATTGACTACAATGATTATTTTGTTTTGGATTATTTTATAACAGAAAATTCACTCCCAATAACCAATAACAAAACAATATTAGCACTTACAGTATTTCCTTGGCAGCTCATGTTTTCTAAGACGGTAACAACATATTTTGTTTCTGCGTGCGCCTGATTAATACTTTCTGCTATTCTGCCTACGGATTCTTCCACTGTAATCTTGCCACACGTAGAGCCAGGATGGAAATTATAAAGGCATAGACCTAGCCTTTCACAGCGTTTCAGTTCGTCCACCAGAGTGGCACGGCTCTTGGAGAGAGTTTCCTCGTCTGGAGAGCCACAGTTCATTAAATATATACCATGTGGGAGAATAGAATGCGACGAGAAGTTGGCTTTCGAGCAAGCCTCTTTAAATAGCTCTGCATCTTTGTCCTGAAGAGGTTTACTAATCCACTGACGCTGTGACCTTAAAAACATTCCAAATGCCTTAGCACCAATGGCTAGAGCTTCAGATACAGCGTTATGCAGTCCACCACTGATAGAGACATGTGCTCCTATAAGCTTTTCATGGAGAGGTTGGAAGTTGAGTTTGTCTTCAGACTTGATGGTCGCATGTACGCCAGGCTCTATTTTCACTCGTTTAATTTCTGGCTTGACCTTTTCCTCAGCCGCTACTGATTTTATCAGGTAACCTCCTTTCTTTTCATTGTGGTCTTGTTCCGTGGAACTTTTTGCTCGAGACCGTTTTCTTGCCTTAGATTTTCGGGTCTCACTCTTACTCGACGTTTCCTTCCTTGAATAATTTCCCTCTTTTTCCTTCAAGTTTATTGTGATTGCCTGTCCTGAAGTTTGCAGAGCTTTATTATTTTGAGATGCAACTTCTTCGATGGCTCTGGCTGCTAAGCGAACACTGCGCCTCATTTTAAAGACCCCAAAATAGACCTTCGTAGTTCACCGATGTCGGGCAGCCATTTTGCTTTTTCACGGAGGAGGTTTGGATCGAGGAGTCCTTATTCCCCAGTCTTCCTGGAAGGGGTAAGTTTCTAAAGAAACTGTGGTGCTGCGTCGGTGGGAGAGTATAGCAGGTAATTTAGTGTTAACAACTAGGTTGAAAACGTAAATTAGCCACCATAAAGAGTAAAAAAGCTGAGGTTTCGAGCGTTAGATTATGTAACGAACAAAATAATACAAAGTTGCTAGTAGATATGGAATTTCTCCTCTCGTGTTCAACCGGCGACATCTCACTCGTCCCCTGCGCTCACTTGTGAGCCATCGAGTTGTAAAACTCTAAGAGAAATTCCATACCTACGCGCGCCCAAGTATTATTCTCTACATGTAGAACTCCTGGTCGCTCCTAAGCTAAGCTCCTGTGGGGGATATCACTATTGGACTTGCTGCCAGATTTTTGTCTGGTGTCTCATATCCTCACGATCGCTACTATTGTATGCGAATAAACACTAACAACAGACTTAAAACGTTGAAGTTATTGTTTATTAATATTCAGTTGACTTGTTTTTCACATTTTCTATAGACTGCCGATAAGCCCTCTTTCCCTTACCTCTTTCGCAGCCTGGAGCTCCCAACGCTTTTACAGCGTCGAGTTTTTTCCTCTGATTACGCAGATTCGGCTTGAAATTCTGACACACGAAGGAATAATCATGGTTCACATTCATCAATTTTGATACAATTCTTGTATTGATATCAAAGGCTGATTCTTCACAAAGACATGACATAGTCGACGAAATTATCCTATAGAGTCCTTTTACAAAGTGATATATGTAATATTGATTTTTTCTAATAGAACAAATCTATATCATCCAGACCAAGCATGCTAGATTACGATGGCTTTCAATACGTGTTACTTCCACAACGAGAGCATGACGATCATTTACTTTTTCAAGGACGCAAATTAATTAATTTGAAACATGACTTTATACCAAGCCACCTAGTTTTATCACCCTTAATAATTTCATGCGCGAGTCCATAACATGAAAGACATTTTGTGAAAGTCCTGCCAAAGCCTGATCCAGCTTATACACTAGAGATTCTTTGTCTACGGTTAATAGCTTCTTAGTACTAGTTTGATAATTGCATATAAATCTATAGCTAAATATATGTAGAAATACTTTTCTCACGGGGCTAAATTTATGTTTTAAAATAAATTTAGATATGAATTGTTGTTTTTATAAACTGCTTTAGTTAGATGGTAGAAACAAGGGCTACGTCATCGGTCGTTTTGTCTGCGTCATTCTCCCCATCCTCGCCACTATCATCGTCGTCACTAGGAACTCCTAACTTCTCTTTCACCACTTGTCTTTCTCTTTCTTGTTTGAACTTCAGGTTCTCAGGGACATCCGGGACAGCCCAGGCTATCAAGCTGGTTATGGAGTACACAAGAAATTGGAAGACCACCACAAAAGCGAGTCTGGCAGCAACCACATTCCAGTATTCTTTAGAGCGATTATATGGATATGTGTTGTCAAAGTAGCCAGAATACCTAAGGGATAAAAAGGAAAGAAGAATACTGAAATCACTTTTTAAAGGTGCTTCATTCCTTTACAATTGCATTTTAATAATATTCTTTTCTCGATTGACACATTGATCATCCTTGTTTTGTCCTTTACGATAAAAGAATAACAGATATCAAACTACAAAACTATGTGTCTTGTATAAATTTTCCATTTTGCTTGACATTAAAGTTGAATTTAATAAATAATTGCGTGCGTACTGAGACTTGCTTGACAAAAAAGTATCCTAAAGAGAAACGACATTTGTAGCATCTACTTGGTTTTCAGAAATAGCAACATTTCTATGAAAACCTTTTCTTTCTGTAATACTTTTATGTAAGTGTCATGACAGATTCTCGCGTTTGACTCACAAATTACCTGCAGTACTCTCTTGTGTAGTTCACGTTCGCAGTAGGGTCCATGGGTTCTGTTCCAGGCTCCCACGCGTAAAGTGTTTTGAGATCAATATAAGCGAGACTGTTGTTGATGTATCCCTTTAAAGTTCCTCCTCCAGGAGAGTTTCGGTCCGGTGCAAACATATACTTGTATACGAGCTTAGGGATGAATTCCGAGGTGAATGCCAAAATGAAAGCGTTCATTAGCACCGCAATCTTGGTCACTGCCGCGAGAACACCGTGCCACGCCCCTATGTCTTCAACTCGAACGGCTCTGGGCCGTCGGTGATAACACACGAAGTTGATGGCATCCACTCGGATTTCCAAAACCGCGTTAATAAGAGCGAAGATTGGTGCGAGTGGAAAGGCTGCCACAAACATAGTCACAAAGCCGTACTGGAGGACTAGAAGACATGATAAAAAAAATTATTGTTTTGTAGAAGGCTAAAATACATAATAAAGTTATTTTGTAAAGATGCTAAATAGATTTAGAGTACCTATTTCCAGGTAGTCCCAGAACAGGTAGTGATCCTCCAATTCGCTCAGTTCATGGTCCTTAACGTATTGCGGACGGTCACCAGAATCTCCTGCCTTCCTCCGTTTCAACCACAACTGAAACGATCTAGATTATAAAGTAATGATTGAAAAACGTTTGTTTTTTATAGATATGTCAATTTGACAAATTAGCTAGACAAGTATGCCCACTTACGGTATGCCAACTTCAATAACGTTGCCAATAATCTGTTGTCCAACCATAATGATCGCGATCTGGATGCAGAGCTCCAAGAAGCAACCTTGTTCACTACATCCGTCTTGTCGGTACTTGCCTAAAATTCGTCTGTATCTTCCCGGAGATCCCACAATTGACTGTGACTTGAAGAATGCGATGTAGATAATTGAGGCAAAGGTGTTGACAAACTGAAACAAGGCCATCTTCCACGTGAAACTGTCTTCATAAGCACTACGAGTTGCAGGATTCTCCCAGTTGGTTAACCAAACGGCCAGCTTGTTGTATGCGTACTTCAGTGCCGTGATGGCCACAAGATTGATGCAGGCAGCAAAGCCAGTTGTCAGTATACGAGCACGCTTCTGGATAACACGGTCTGGGTTGCTACTGAGAATGGCGAAGGTTGCTGCTCGGAACACCACCACACCGATGATTGCAGCTATCACCAAACATATCATGAAAGCAACCACGCTGAAAACTGTGGCATAGCGACGATACTGCTTCATCTTAGAGGCTCTATACACAATCTTCCCAGTCTCTGGATCTGGCTTGAAAGGATTCCTTTCTTCTTCTGTCAGGCTCTTAACATACTCTGGACGAAGTGGTTCCTCTTCTTCTTCAAAGTCTGAGGTGTGCCATTCGGATGCCAAAGAAGCCTCCCGACGTTTCCAGAACTCAAGAAAGAGCGTGGCCCAAATGGATGCAGCAAGCGCCAAAATAACTGTAGCATCGTTATCAAAGACATTCGTGACGTAAGCGTAAAGACAGGTCGTTGGAGCCAAATTCCAGTAACTGCACTGCCGATCGCACAATGGACACATGTACCAAACACCGTCGTTCTTTTCATCACATATATCTTGTACAGGGGCGTGGGAGCCTGTTGTTATTATGCCGTACAAGAACACGATCAAAGCAACGATTGCGAGTGGAATCAGCATCGCGGAGTAAAATCCAAGCCAGGCGAAGTACAGGCCAATTTCGTGACCAAAGTAATCCTTAATGGCATCGTAGGGTTGGTACTTGAAACATCGGCCCAGTCGAGCCCAATCTCTCTTCAAGCGTTGCCGATCATTGACTGGAAAATCCCCATCGCCTAGTTTTTCTGTACCTTCGTGCAGTGGATAGTGTGCGATGTAGGCTCTATCCAAGACAAGCCTCTTCAGTCCAAGGCAGTGTGGATCTTGTGCAAATCGGGTGTTCTGCAGTATCTGATAGACAATGTGCATTCTATCCACGGTGGGAAAGAACATTTCCTTGTCTTCATGATTCATATACGTTGTCAGATGCTCTTTATCGAAACGACCCATAAAATTATCAGCTTTTTCTCTAACTGTGGCATCATGAATGATCAAGGGATTCCAGCTGGCCATTTTCTCTAATCGATCACGTCCACAGAAAGATTGAGGCCATGAGGTAAACTCCACATCACTGGGCTGGAGAGGTACCTTCAATTTCATATCTTCGGCGCGGCTGGCTAATAGTTCCCAAGGGGCGTGGATCAAGACAAAATGGCGTTGTACTTCAGGTTCCTAAATGTGAAATTGAAGAGGGCATCAAATAGACTCCACATCGGATTAAAGAAGATAGCCAACTAAATGGAAACTTTTGTGAGAGAGCGTATCAACATCTACATATTAATTGAAAAATTAAAGCGGTATGTTTCATGTTTTGTTGCCTCGGGGGTTATGGAGGGAGGAGGTTTTTGAAGGGAACACGTGGTTTTCAGGGGGGAGCGGAGGGGGAACCAATCGCCGCTAATCGAACACTAAGGTAGGACTACAGAAAACTGATTGCCAATCAGCTGCCAATAAGGGGGGGGGGGGGGAGGGGGATATTTTTTTTTTTCTGACACGACCAAAATTCTCCAACCCCCTCCTCCCTCCCTCCACGTGATAGATGACCGATCCTTAGGCTTTGCTTATCACGCGTGTCTGAGAAGTGATCTCTAATACACGGTTGTTTTGGTGCTGCTGAGGTAAGCCTTTGTTTGCTTTCCTTCCTCTCTTTCGGAATTTAAGCCTTAAAAATAGCGCGATTGTATTGAATTCGTGCTGAGCCGTACCCTATAAACAAAACTTAATGCACCCACGCATGCATACTATCCGCAAATGTTTTTGAACGTCTAGGTCTAGACAGCGAGTCGGGCACGCTATCACGATTAATAGAGGTTAAATTTATGCATCTGGACTGGCTAAAACTTTATCTCGAGTAACACAATTTTGAATACAAATGGAACTTTATCCATTTTGATCCTTGTTAGTTTTCATCCAAACGTACTAGGTGTCAATAGGATATAACGTCACGAGATCTTCAGGATTTCATTGTCGAGCCAAAAGCAAAATTCAGTTCATGTTTTATAAATAGATCTACAGTTATGTGCTCAAGATGACAAATATGAAAAGTGACATGAAAAGGTGACCATTTGGAATCAATTGTCGTAATTACAAAACTGTTTTTCTCAGTTCGTGAGTCTGTTGTTATTTGTTTTTAGATCTCTGATAGCCAACATTTCATTCAGCGAACATTCAATTTTGCAGCTCCTCGGGATGGTAAATTTGTCGTCGAGATTCCCAAACTCCATATTGTGTTCCCACGTGAAGAAATTTCCGATAGTTGAGCTCTGATATTCAGAAACGCGTCGATAAAGGTGTAAGTGTGTAAAGCCGACACAACTTGCATGGCAAAAGCCTCATTTGAATAAATAAACAACGCCTTGTATTTCGAATACAATATATATCCACAAGTTTTGTTTATACGATCACTCTTTTAAACAATTCTTTTGTTCCTAGGGATAATTTTGGCTGAATAAACAAAATTAGCAATTTTCGATTACGATGGTCAACAATAAACACATTTCACTGTCTAATAGTCCCTTCTTCTGAGTGACCGCGGAAAAGTGCAGTGTACTAAGCGGATCGAACAGACTGTAAAGTTTTCTGTTGAGTAGAGAGGGACTTAGTAGGTTTCACCATTGCTACCGAATCCATGATTGTTTTTACTGATATAGAACACAAATGAAAACTTCGACCAATATAACAAAATCTGGGATAGTTTTATTTACTAGGAGTAACATGCTAGAAGTTTTACCCTCTTCTCATTTTGTAAGGTCACAATGTACTGAAAGAGATAGTCCAAAGTTTTTCGCAGAAGAAGATGGACCATTTAGTTCGTGTTTGACTGTATTTGTTGTATGATTGGAACGACTCAGTTCAACTCAAAGCGCATTTAATTACAAGTAGACACAAGTCAATATCCGTTAAAGATGAAAATGAAAACATTAGTATCAAGAAATTCATTTTTATGCAAACTCTTTTCCAGAATTTCAAGTAAGGAATACCTTAGTTAAAAAAAAAATGATGTCCAGTATGTGGGGTTCACCATCTGATTTTAAAAGCTACTTATTAAAGCTTAAGTGTTGTACAAAAGCTTTCAAGATCTTTGGTGGAACTTTGCCAAACTACATTGAATCAAGTATCTGAGAAAATAAATAAATGTAAAGAGAACGTTACCTTCTTTGCAATGACAGTTTCATGTTGAAGGATCAAACCTTTCTTTTGAAGGCGTCTTTCAAAAGATCTCCGTGATTGTGCCAGAGCCTCTGCCTCCTTCTTGGATTCTTCGTCCTTTTCATCTTTCTCTTTGCAAGTCTCGTACACCAGAACATAGTCGGTACGTCTTTCGTGATCCCGGTTGCTTGTGGATGATTCATCAGCTGGAGATTCTGCTAATGGCGAAATGCTGACCTCCAGTTCAACGCCTTGAATGGATCCGTCGGTTTGGCTTAACTCAGAATACGATCCTCTGTCCATTATTGGATCCTTTCGCTTTCTGAGTAGCCGCGATAACATAGACAGAAACTTTAAATCAAGAAGTCCTAGCCTTTGATGATATGCAACTATGTGCTTCTATTGTCAAGATTAAGTTCCTCTTAATCCACACAAACTTAGAATGAGGCGTGAATCGTCAGTCGGCTCTTCTGATAGGAATTGGTATTCTTCTGGAACAAACAAGACGCTTTGTAGCAGACATTTCATGAAATAATTAAAATGCCAGTAAATTATATAAATATTGATGAGAACAGCCCCCGAAAAACGGTAACAATCCAAAATTTTTGCTAGGAATGTCCACCAGATCTAGAACGCTCACATCAAGTTTTGGTGATGATTTTTCAATTCTTTGGCTAATAAACATATATACACTCATTTGCAATTAGCACTTCAGCTGTACAAACAACACCTTTTTGCGAATATTCACGCAGATTTTAAAAAGCACACCAATATAACTGAGAAACGTTGTCTGAGAGATTTAAAGCTTTTCGCAAAAAGCTATTGATAGTTCCTGCTGACATTATCTGGAGCAGCTTAAAATCCTTAATCAGTGGTACATACACAAACGGTGTTTTTCAATTGATTATCCTCGAATTTACCACAAATTTATTTTGATAATTTCGATATTTGGGTGATATTGGACAAAAATTCCTACTCGTTTTTCATAACCAATACATTACTTGCGAAACGCTTTCGTTCTTAGAAGCCGAGCGTTTTTTGCTGAAAGCGTAATGTTGCCTTGGTGACTGTGTCCACGAGGCTCCCATTGAAAGTTTACTTGTCTATTTATCCGACGGAATAAAACTTTGGTGATCATTGCTGTCCCGAGTTCACATCTTAGATGTTCCAGGATTTCTTTTCTTTGGAATTTTGCAGTTGGCAAGACACTTCAAATGAAGAAGTAAACATAACATCTGATAGGGACGTACAATATAGGCTCTGGCGGGATTGAGTCATGCTAATCACAAAAAACCCCCAGGGGCAGAAGTTTTTCTTTGTCTAGCAGGTCACAGTTCAAAAATAAGATTTGTAGAAAAACACGGTTTTTCCCGGCGCAATTTAATGTGAAGAGTATTCATTATAACTTGATCGTTCTTAGTGAGGCGTGAGATTCTAGTCACGACATTTTCTCTACCTACGTTTCTTCTCAAAGGGACAGACTGATACTTAGATACCTCCCCCCCCCCCCCAAAATCAGTAAACTGCATAATACTGCAGGTCAGAACGCAATAGATCCTCACTTTTTAATGCAGTGAAACGATAACTGTAAGATAAGATATCACATTTATTTCACGTTTTTCAAATATTCTTTTAACCGCAACGACGAGGCACTTAGCTGAACTTAAGCATTCGCTTTTTGAAGTGGCTGTACTCTCTCTATTTGTAAATAATCAGTCTATGAACAATTCATTCATAGGCCTTTTGGCTCATTTATTTGAAAATCGTCGTATAATTTCTAAAATATTAAGCAACAAAGATTGTAATTGTTGTTTTTCTTGTGATGATAACTCGTCCTTTACTTTAAAAAGCGACGAAGGCGAATTACGAGAATATTAGAAGTTCGAGTTAACGTGAACATGGATAATCGCTTTTTCCAGCTCTTTCTCTCGCTTCTTCTTGTATTCCAATTCTTCAGGTATGTCGGGAATGATCCATGCGATGAATGTTGTTATGAAATACACAGTTAACTGGAAAAAAAACACGAAAGCGAGTCGAGCAGCAAGAATGTTCCAGTACTCACTGGAGCGCTTGTACGGGTAAAAGTTGTCATGGTAACCTTTATACCTAAATGAAATGCAAACAAGGCGGCTTAACACAATGTCATAAAAAAGCAAAGAAAGTTATAACCCTAACCACCCACAATTATGTACCCAGGAGCAGAAAAGATTGAAATACGAATAGCACCAGGGCCGTAGCCTGGATTTTTCACAAGGAGGGTCATAATTAGTCATACAGAGGGTACTCACCAGATCGTCATGTCGACCTTTACGCGGTGTTTGTGCGTTATGCATAATAAAGAGGGTGTCACGGGCCCCCAGGACCCCACCCCCCCCCCCAATCCTAGAGAAGCTTAGGATGATGGGAAGTGACTAGTGTTTCGTGTTACTGTAGGGATGCTGTTTTTCTCGAGCTTCTTAGACGGTACAAAGAAAGTAGAAAACTGGGTGAGATATCTCTTAAGACTTATGTAGCCTCATTCTGATATTATCTCTCATGAATTGTTATACCTCCATTGTGTTGCGACTAAACCTCGATATTAATTGATTGAGCCTTGGAAAAGCCTTTAGAGACCATCTCCTCTGACGAACTTACCTGCAGTAGTCCCGCGCGTAATTGAGATTTTGTGTGGGATTGATTGGTTGCGTGCCATTTTCCCATGTGAAGAGCGTCTTTAGGTCAATGGATGCGAGACTGTTATTGACGTATCCTATGAGTGTCCCTTTACTCGAGGGATCGCCATTTCGTCCCGAGTAAACCATCTTGTAGACGAGCTTGGGAATAAATTCGGAGGTAAAAGCCAACACAAAGGCGTTCACCAACACGGAAATCTTAGTGATGGTTTCCAATACAGTGTACCAGGCTCCTATGTCTTCAGCTCGGACGGCATCAGGACGGCGGAAGTGGCACAAAAAGTTAATGGCATCCAAGCGAATCTCTACGATTACATTTAAAAGTGCAAACAATGGGCCAAGAGGAAATGCAGCCACAAACATGGTTATAAAGCCGTACTGCAGAACTGAAGGTAAAAATGACATGAGTGATTAAAATGAAGTTTTTAAACACGCTTCTCCGATATATTGTCGAGACTCACTCATTTCAAGGTATTCCCAGAACATGAAGTGCTCCTCCAATGGACTCAAATCAAAATCCTGCTCATACTGTGGTCGGTCACCAACCTTCTCCTGGCCTCGCCTTTTCCATAACAACATTATGTACCTGAAGAAATAAACGGATCTCCGTTAATGATTGCGCTGCTCAACTGGTCAAAAAGTCACGAACTTTGCGGCGTACATACGCCAGAAGGGTGTCCTCAAAATATTGAGACCATTTGTACTTCTGCTTGCGCTCCTAAGCTGTACTATAAGTAAATATTTTCTCTTTCAGCCTATTAGATACCATGGAAAGAATAACAAATTACATCATTAAGTGTATGAGTAACTTTTGTTGGTGCAATATCCTCCTGGCTTTTTAAAAAACTTGACTAGACACGATGCAAAATATAAAACCAACAGACCGCAAATTTATGTCTTCTCTTTCAGATAGATGAAACTCCAACCGAAAAATGTGACTGACACGCCGACCAAGAGAACAAACAAAAAAGCAAACAAAAAAACAACAACAACATCAGTGATGGCGGCAAAATCCATAGGGCACATCAACCACAACCTCTGTTTTTTTCTTGTTGTTGTTGTTGTTGTTGTTGTTGACCCAAAAGCTCATTTAACTACTTTTCCTTCAACAAAACAAATCATATGAAAGTACTCACGGAATTCCAATTTCTGTGATGTTGTAGAAAATTTGTTGTCCAACCATAATGATGGCAATCTGAATGGCCAGCTCCAGAAAGCATCCTTGCTCGCTACACCCATCCAGTCTATATTTACCCAGCACTCTTCTGTACCTGCCTGGAGTCCCAACAATCATTTCTGACTTGAAGAAAGCGATGTAGAATATAGAAGTATAGTTGTTGAAAAATTGGAACAGGGCCATCTTGCGGATGAAGCTATCTTTATAAGCTGTTTTAGTGGGATGGTTCTCCCAGTCTGTCAGAAAGACAGCCAGTTTGTTGTAGACCAACTTTAAAATCGTGATTGCTATCAGGTTAAGCAAGCCTGCTGTAGCTGTTGTTAGGATCCGGGCCCCCTGCTCAATTTTCTTGTCAGAACTGCTGCTGAAAACTGCGAAAACTGCTGCACGGTACACAACCACACCTATCATTGCTGCAATCACAAGAAGGATCATGAAGGCAATGACGTTGCACGCAAAACCCAATCGTCGAAACTTCTTGATTTTGAAAACATTTGGGCCGATTTTTCCGGTTAACGGGTCAGGTTTGTAAGGATTAAGCTCTTCCTCAGTCAGGCTTGCTAAGTACTCTGGGCGAAATTCTTCTTCCTCTTCTTCAAACTCTGATGTGTGCCACTTTTGGGCGAGGACAGCTTGACGACGTTTCCAGAATTCAAGAAAAAGTGACGCCCATACGGATGCGATGAAAGCCAAAGCCACAGTTCCATTATTGTCAAAATAATGCGTTAATTTGGCGTAAATACATGTGTCTGGAGCTAAATTCCAATAGCTACACTGTCGATCGCACAATGGGCACATGTACCATCGACCCCTGTTGTCTTCGTTGCACATGTCATGTACTGGAATATGAGAACCAGTTGATATGATGCCATAAAGAAAGACGATCAAAGAAATCATTGTAAGTGGAACCAGCATGCCAGTGTAAAATCCAAGCCAGGCGAAGTACAAGCCGATTTCATGGCCAAAGTATTCCTTGATGGCGTCGTACGGCTGGTATTTGAAAATTCTGCCAAATCTTGCCCAGTCTCTCTTCAATTGCTGGCGTTTGTTTTTTGGAGACTCGCCACTTTCTAATCGATGTGTTCCTTCATGCAAAGGATAACATGCCAGATATACACCATCATAAAGAAGCTTCGAGAGACCCACGTCATCCGGTTGATCTGAGAATGGAGTGCTGTGAAGGATTTGCTGCAGAAGATGTTGGCGATCAGTGACTGGAAAAAGCGAATTTTCACCGACATTCTGATCAAAGACATACTTGGAAAGATGATCTCTTTTGAATTGGCCCATGAAGTAATCCATATTTTTCTCAATAGATGCATCACGAATCTTAAAAGGGTTTCTCCTGTTAATGGCCGTAACTACAGTTGATCCCAGCAAGTACTCCATCCAAGAAGTAAAAGTGGTGTCGTTAACCAGAAAGGGAACCTTCAGTTTTGCAGACTCGGCTCTTTCAGCGAGAACTTCCAAGGGAACATGAACCAAGACAAAATGCCTCAAAACCTCAGTATCCTTCTAGAAGAGAAAAAAAAGATAAGATTGAATATGTAACGGAAACTTTTTTTTTTATTGAAATGTGACGGAAAGTTCATAATAAATGCAATTTCCCTTTCCAAAACTTTTTGCACGAAAATAACTTTGAAACAAAAGTTAAGCCGAGGAAAATGGACTCTGACCTTCTTAATCAAGATTTGCGCAAACAACCAAATGTTGCGAAACGCTTCTCTCCTTTAAAACCAAATTATTTCCTAGATGCGTACTTACTAGGCCATGAAATTTGCTCATATTTGCATAGTAATCGATGTGTCATCTCTTATCGTCCAAGTCACTTTCATATCCATAAAAAAATTTTAATAAAACACGAGCAAAATTTAATTGAGAATTAACATCAAACCTCACAAAAATAGAAAACAATTCTTCCTACTGTTAATTGTTACCACTGTTTGAATTAATAATGAGGCTCTGATTGAAAGTCAGAAATGCACTAGCTAGTCGGCTTTTGGTTTACTTTTTATAAGTGGCAAAGCGTGCAGCGTTAACCGTAACGCTTGGCTAGTTTTCTATTTACTAAACAGATCAAAAAGCGGTCTTACCTGTTGAATCGCGCGTGTCTGTCGCTGAAGGATTAATCCTCGTCTTTCGAGCTGGTTTTCGAAATATGTTCTTTGAGTCGTCAGTTTAAGAGTGGCAGCCGCAGATTGTTCACTTGCTTCTTCATTTTCTTCACAAGTTTCAAACACCAACACGTAATCAATTCTTCGCCTCGGCTCACTACTGCTCAAATAAACTCCTTCGTTAACATCCGTGATAAAATTTTCTGAAACAGTTTCATACTCTTCTTCGTCCAAAAGTCTTGATAATTGTATTTTACTCATGTTCGGCTTGTTGAAAGCAAACTGAACTCAAGTAGCACTTCGAGACTCGAAAAGTGTTCAAAACCACTAAATCACTTTCCCTTGAGGCACTATACTATTCTTTGAAAACAATGCTACGTGCCTTACTCGATATTTCTGGAGTTCACTCGAGGACAAAGTCTACTCAAATGAGCATAACAATGCAACTGCAGGACTTACTTACGCATTTTGATAAGAAAACCTGAACTAAATTAAAAACATTGGTAAAATCTTCACAGGAGCTTCCGAATTTTCTAACGCTGTCAATTCAAGATCGAGAACGACGCTTTTTAACTAATGTGTTTAATTGGAGGCGCTTCTCTTCGGCAACGGTATCTAATTTAAATTCACTGTACTTGCTAGTCATTTATTAGATTTTTTTCTCAAAAGAGTCAACCTCCATCATGAACGGAGTTGAACGAACCGGCTTCTTTTATTTCCCAGCACGTTATAAATAGCTGCTAACGAAAAGGAGTTAAATGAATGAAAGTTCCATCGTTCAGTTTAACTGTAACCAAATACTTCACGTTTTAAGTGATTTCAGAGAGAGGAAAGAGAGGATTCATAAGTTATTTATCGGCTTGAGGTAGTGACCGACGTATTTGCTTAAAAATACTCCCCAGCCGGAAAAACGAGATATATTTATGAAAAATGGCAACGAAAGTTGGGATGTACTCGGCGACTTACGGAAGCGTTACCGTGGCCCGTGAGGAGAGATAGGAAAATACTGACCGGGTAAAGAACCAATCAGATTGCAGGATTCGTTACCGTGCCCTCTCAAAAAAATAATTTCTTAGTATGTCTCCATTTAAAGACAAATGTCAACCTCCGTGAGGCGTTAAGCTGACAGAACTGGCTTTCCGCTCACGAGTTATTCCTACTCCCGTTTCTCTCGCGGAGTAGAGTTCACCCAAATTTCAATCTCAATTAAGGCAAATAATTTATCCAGTTCACGATGAGTAAGAACCTAAAGTTTATATATCCGAGCTACCACTTTGAAAAAATCTTCATCCAACAACAAGCGTGTAACAGTATGACTGTGCAAGCTACCTCCCAACCCTCCCCCCCTCCCCTGCATAACTTAACCCTCCCCACCAAGGCCTTAGAAATGAAATTCATTTCATTAATAAAAATTGTCTTTAAGTGATGGCCTTAATATGGCAACAAGCAGCAGTTCCGTTTGAGAAAGCGTAACTGAAGTTAATGTTTTGATAAGACTTATATTAAGGCCCAGCCAGCATAACAGGCGTAATTTTTTTCACGTTTTTCAGGCGAACGGAGGCGAACGCGAGGCGAGCGCGAAGTGTTAGTCACGTTCGAGGAGAGAAGCATAGAGCAAAATAACGCCCGTACGCATACTATTGTTCAAGATCTTCCGCCCCTTCATACACCTCCAATCAACAACTAATCCCAAGAGCTGACTTTTAACGCCTGTGTGTTATTTCATTGGATCTCTGTAAATTTCTCGTCTTCAGCAAGCATAAATGTTTGTAATTTCTGTCTGCCTGGTATAAATATAAGTATAAATTGTTTGCAGGTGGGGTTTTGACAATTTGTCATCATTTAGAAAGGAAACCATTTTTCCAAAACGCAAACGTGTTCTTTAGTTAAGCTAATGGCTCCTTATCTCTTGATTCCCTCGTTCCTCGCCTTCCTTTCGTTTAACAAAATGCTATTTCCTCATTTGTGTTCCCCAAAAAGAATAACATGGCTACACAGCTAACCTTTCTCCCAGAGTTCTGTGATCCTTTCCTCCTGGTACATCCTGACTATGGCACCCGCCACCCAGGCGGGTGGTTAATACACACAGTCATATTTCTGCCCGGCGCTGACATATGAAAACCGCAGGAGTGAAAGTTATAGAACTAAAATAACTTAAAAGTAAAGACTACGATCTCAATTAAAGGGCGGCTACCGAACCCTTCTGGTTATAATATGATGGTACTCTCCTCCATGGCCTGGTTATTTGTCCCAAACTCTGCGCGTCCTTACACTGGCTCGGAGAAGTTGATCAACTAATAACTCAAATCACAGGTCGAAATGAAAAAGTTTATTTTTCGCTAACCACAAGAATTGTATCAGGATAAAGACAGGGTGCTGACCAAAATATCTTGAGCTGGAGAGGAAATTCTCACACTCAGCTTTTGATTCCAGAGCAACCTCCAAAAGCTTTTAAGGATGACAGTGTAGACTTAACACCGATCATTTTTTAAAACCAGCATGCCTCATCTGGTATATGGCAGTGTTTTGGCCTGGAGAAATTCAAGGTGTGACTTGATGATGGGAGACACTTTAATTTTAGAGATCTTTAATGCTGTAATGCTAATGATTACTGAACTCAACACCACGTAGAGAGGACGTTTTACAATTAATGATAAACCAAATGCATCGCAATATTGATTAGATGATGGCAAAAAATCAATAGAAATACGCGCGTCATACTTTTTCATGCACGCCCCGAAGGTCCTGGTAGCTTGATGGAGAAATTTTACTCCTGAAACATTATGAAAGACTCTTAGTGACGAATTTACTTTCCATGTATTTATAGACGCTTTTCCTCTTATGATAACTTGTTTTCTAGCTTATGGGACTTGTCAGCGACAGTGGACCGCAATAACAGAATCAACCAGTCTCACTGTATCTCACAATAATATACGTAGTTTTGCTGTTTAAAAGCCTGGGCGTAAATACTATACGTGGTTTTGCTGTTTAAAAGCCTGGGCGTAGATTCCCCCTCCCTCCCTCCCCCCCCCCCCCCAAAAAAAGCAATTTTAAGCATTGAAGTTCTTACTGATAATTTTCTAAATTTTTATCGTCTTTTTGATGTAAATAATGAATTGAAATTGGGGTAAGAAGTTGCATGTGTATCACACCTAAGGTAATTAGGGTTAAGACTCGTGTGTTTGATCAAATTTTTTGCTTTCAACGTTGATTTCATCCAGGGCATCCTCATACTGTGTTACGTTATCATCCTCTTCTTCCTTAAGTTCCTCGATGTCACTGTCGTATTCAGGAGTATAGAACACTGTCTTGACCATTTCTCTTTCTCTTTCCATAATAAACTGCAGCTCATCAGGCTTGTCAGGCACCAACCAAGCAATAAATCCTGTCACAGTGTAAACTACAAACTGAAATACGAACACAAAGGCCAACCGAGCAGTTAGGAGGTGCCAGTATGCTTTGGAGAAGCCATACGGGTAAGTGCTATCATGGTATCCAGGGTATCTATTCACAGAGGAAACAGAACATGAAACGAATGTTTTCTTTGTGTGTATGGCAAATACTGTAGGGTAAACATCTGCCCCAAGACTATTGTACATCTTGAGGAGCGGAAGGAAGCTGAAAACAGCAATTAATCTAGGTTAGATCGGTCATTTCTAAGACAGATTTCATTTCAGAAAGACAGCAGCTCCAAATGAAGCTACCCTAAGTTACCATGAACCACCTACCACTCTAAACACTCTATTGCTATTGCGATGAAAGCTATTTAACTACCTGCAATGACTTCTTGTGTAGTTTAGATTTTCTGTCGGGTTGTCTGGCTGGGTTCCATTTTCCCATGAGTAGAGGGTATCCAAATCAATGGCAGCTAGTGTAAAATTAACGTATCCCTTCAGAGTGCCTCCACCTGAGGAATGACGATCAGAAGCGTACATGACTTTGTAAAGGAGTTTCGGGATAAACTCTGAAGTGAACGCGAGTATGAACGCATTCACCAGCACTGAAGCTCTTGTCACAGCTTCCAGGACGTCGTACCAGGCCCCTATGTCCTCAACACGGGCAACATCCGGTCGGCGAAAGTGGCACAAGAACTTGATAGCGTCCAGACGGATCTCAATGATGGTGTTGATAAAGGCAAACAACGGGCCGAGTGGGAACGCAGCCACAAACATGGTCACAAAGCCATACTGTAAAACTGAAATTAGTCAAGAATGATTCAATTCTGAGATTGCCACCCTTTGCCTCAGTGAGCATACAATCTAGATGTATCAGCAGAGGCCAAAATGCATTTTATAGACTAGTTCTATGTTATCTTGAGATAACAGGGCTTCTTACAGAAGCGGCTACACGAGGTCTCCACCAAGTAGCTGTAAATGGGAAAAAAATTTCTGAAATGGATCTTTAGACTGTAACAGTAAAGTTGGTGTCGATATTAGCGAATCACGATGCGCAAGTCTACCAACGAGAGAAAGACCGAATATTATATTCAAATACACATCAATTTATTATGCAATATATATATCTATTGTCATCGTTATTATGACTATGATCATCATCATCATCATCATTATTATTATTATTATTCTCATGATTTGAATTTTTCAATGTTCCATTTGAGTTACAAATTTGCTTCACTTGCTTAGCAATCATGAACTTGGCCTTACAACGGCTTTTGAAAATTCAGTTGAATTGAAAAGATATCAATTTCCACAATATTTAAAATTCTTACCAATTTCTAAGTACTCCCAGAACATGTAATGCTTTTCACATGCAGTTAGATCGTAGTCGCTTTCGTACTGAGGACAGTCATCTGGATTCTCTTTGTTACGCCGATTCTTCAACAGACTCAAATATCTAAAACCAAATGAGAGCATGCGTACTTAGAATAGGCTGTTAGGTTTTGAAACTGTGCTAACGAAAGAAATAAACAAATTCCGAAAAGATTCAAGCTCTCTAAAAGAACGTCCTTGGTACTTACGGCATCGCCATTTCAAATATATTGAAGAAAATCTGCTTTCCCACCATGATTATAAAAAGTTGAACAGCAAGTTCCAAAAAGCATCCCTGCTCGCTACAGCCGTCTAATCGATACTTGCTCATCAGCCTCCTGTATTTTCCAGGAGATCCCACAATAAGGTTTGATTTAAAGAAAGCAATATAAAATAAGGCTGAATAGTTGTTGACGAACTGGAAAGAAGACATTTTCCACGTGAAACTGTCCTTGTAAGCGCTTTCTGTGGGTGGGTTTTCCCAGTCAGTTAGCCAAATTGCCAGCTTCTCGTACACTTTGGACAAAAACATTATAAAAACAAGATTGATAAGCGCAGCCGTTGCCGCCGTGATGATACGAGCACGTTTTTGAACATTGTTGTCCCTACTACCACTCAGTACAGCAAACATGGCGGCACGGTATACCACTACGCCAACTGCAGCTCCAAGAACTAGAAGAATCATGAAAGCTACCACAGCAAAGACTGTGCCATATCTTCGGTACGTCTTAACCTTGGAAACTAAAGGTTCTATTTTTCCGGTCTCTGGGTTACGTTTAAAGAGAAACATTTGCAACTGTTCTTTTGGTAAACTTTTCCTGTATTCAGGACGAAATTGTTCTTCTTCTTCCTCAAACTCAGAGGTGTGCCATTCTTGAGCGAGGGATGCTTGGCGACGTTTCCAAAACTCAAGGAATAGCGTGGCCCAGATGGCCACAACAAAAGCAAGGAACACAGTTCCATCGTTGTCAAGCAGATGCGTTGTGTAAGCATACATGCAGACGTCGGGAGCTAGATTCCAAAAGCTGCACTGTTTGTCACACAATGGACACATATACCAACGACCTCTGTTTTTCTCGTCGCAAAGATCTTGAACAGGGATGTAGGAGCCTGCTGAAATAACACCAGCGATGAATACCAGCAAGCCAACAATGGCAAGAGGAAACAACATGGCGGTGTAAAATCCGAGCCAGGCAAAATAGAGGCCGACTTCGTGTCCGAAGTAATCCTTGATGGCATCATAAGGTTGATGCTTGAAGAATCTGCCAAATCTTGCCCAGTCTGCTTTCAGCTTCTGTCGATCATTTGTTGCAGCTTCTCCTTCTTCCTGCGAATCTGGGCCATCATGAAGTGAATACGCAGCGAGGTAAGCCTGATCCAGAAGAAGCCTTTGTAGCCCGACCCCGTCCGGTCCTCTCGCAAACCGGGCATTTTGAAGCAAGTGTTGGACGATGTAGTGGCGATCCAAGACTTTAAAAAAGCTCTCTTTGTCCTCGTTGTTCACATACTCGCTCAAGTGATCTTCTAGAAAGGGAGCCATGTAAAAGCTCGGCTTTTCGCCTAGGGTGGAATCATGAAGGACAAAAGGATTTTTGCTCTGCAGCTTTTCGAACAATTTGTGACCAATTATATTCTCTATCCATGAAGAAAATACCGCGTCATTGGGTCGAAGAGGAACCTTTAATCTCATCCGCTCAGCACTCTGTGCCAACACATTCCAAGGCGCATGGATCAGCACAAAAGTACGTTCTATTTCTGGATCCTGCATAATGCATGAAAAGTAAATTCAAAATTTTACATGAACATTGATGATATAAACAAGAGCTAATCGAATTTAAACTGGAAAAGGAGAGAATGTGCGGCTGTATTATAAAACATTTCATCGCTGTCCCTTCCCCCGACAGAGTCTCTTCTAACGGCAACGTAATTCACACAGATGGTTACTTTTCATGTAGCTAACGTAAGTAGTTCCTACTCTTAGCGTGTCGAGGCGATGGTACTTTTACCGCAAAGCTTTACAGGGTAAATATTTTTATTCAAGGCTTTAGTGAGTACTTTCAACCATTACCCTGCAATTAATATTGAGATTCTCCTATTCGTTTGAGTTTATAAATCAGATTAAAGAATGTTAAAAGATCGATAAAATTCTAGGCGGCTATTGTTAGCTATGAAAACTTGGAGAATGAAAATTTACTGAAAAGCTCTGCGAATAATGCAAATTAAAACATGACCTTATAAGCCTCTAAATAAACATTGAATGTGATAAAATGAAATAGCAATAATAGAATTTCTAATCTATAATTATTTACCTCCCCGATGATCACAGTCTTACGCTGCAGATCTAACCCTAGTTTATTTTCAAGGCATTTTTCAAATGAATATCGCCATGCAACAAGTTTCCTTTGTTTTGCGAGAGCATCATCATCCATTCCACTGACATCCTTTGGAGTTTCGTAAACCAAAACGTAATCAACATGCTTTTCGTAGGTTTTATTTCTCTTGTGTAGTTCGCTTGGATCGTCTTCAAGGGATACTTGCGATTTTTCATTCAACTCTATCTGGATGTTATCGATTCGGTCCAATCTCGCATAGGATCCCCTTTCCATATCAATTTTATATTTCCAGCTTTGCAACGGTGGCCAGGTGATGACAGATGCGATTAAATTAAGGAATTCTTGTTTGAGAAATACGTTGGCAGGATGTGTTAGGTTCAATGTCCTTTTAAAGCAGGCGAAAATTTCAAAAGGCGTTAAGAATGGCTTCGAAATGCGAATCAGCGTTGAAAAACTCGCGCCGTTATTATTAATTCAAGCTGCTTTTATGATATTTTGGAAACACAGGGGCCCATGACAGCATTAATAATTTATTACTAGAAGTGATGCTTCTGTACTTGTAGTTAATGGAAATGTCTGCTCAATTATCGTAAAGCGGCTTTGTGACAACAGTCCGATTCATCATCTCATGCGAAAGTAAAGTAATTATACTGCAGGAGCAATATTTCGACTAAGTAACTATCGGTCATAGCGAAGTATGTTAAATAGAAACAAATCGCTTTCAAAGCGGTCAAAATTTTGACAGGAGCTTGGCAAATTTTCGTCCTTTAAATGGTTTTTACTGGCTCGCTATATTTGGATGTTTTCCAACGTTTTTGGTATAGAGAAAACTCTTCATGCTCGAAAACATGAAGGTTAAACATAGATGATATGCAATGAGGAAGATAACCTTTTCAAGGAACATAGTGGTACTTTTTTTTAAAATTATCATGTGAGTCATTATTACGTTTTGGACTGGGGAGTATTCAGAAAAACACCTGTAGCTGAGAATGAAGCGAGCGCTCCAGGGGGTGACGAAACAAAACAAGCTGACTCATAATTCCACCAGCAAAACTGAACAAAAACGTGGATATAGAACACCTGGTATAATAAGGAGGGCGTTGGCGGTTTAAATGACCAACTGGTACGTACAAATGGAGTAAATGATAAACCATATGAATGATTGGTAAACACTAGAGTAAAACATTTTAGGTACACCGTTATGATAAAATTATGATAAAGGATGATACCTATTGTGGCATGGCAAATAATAACTTCAGACAGAGTTTTGCCGAAATTTTTTCAAAAGGTTGTAATTGTTATCCTCTGGTGTTCTGCATCACATACGATTGATATCATCACAGGTAAAAACTTCTAAATGACATTTGTATCCAGCGGTGTCCATTGGCTTGACTGAGGACCCTTATTTTCAAGAGAACTGAATTTCTTCAGGCTACCATCGGTTATTTTGTGCGGAGGCTTTGTGCATTGTAAACCCATTTCAGGTTTATGAAAAGGAATTCGAACTGGAAGACAGAAGATAAAGAAATAATGCTGTTATTCCCTTAGGAAATTAATAATTATGTTTCTTTTCACCCTGCAGTTGAACGATACTTTTATTACCTGTGATAAGAGGTCTGATAAATAGGGACAGCTTTACCGTTGTCTAATCCTTTTGGGACGGAGAGATTTAAAATGTCCGCAATAATATAGGAAATTTCATTTCAAAGGTTTTCCTCGAACTTATGTGTGAGAATCAGAGGCTGCTTGTGAGAGTATCCTGTGACAAAGCTCTCTGTCAACTTAAAAGGGAGAAAATGAAGCAATTATCGAGAACGCTATCACAAACCCTAAGGGTTTTTTAATTCTCATCTTAGATGAAAATGATCATTTGTAACTTTGCAGGCGATGAATTGAAGATTCAATTGTAGTTTATTGCAATCTCACGCTGGGTCTTTTACAGAGAAAAAAAAACACTTTACAACCAATGATGCTTTTCGTTCTTAACATTTAACTCTAGAGCACCAAGCGAAATAATCAAACACTTTTCTAGATTAAGGTTATCAGTAACGGTTTCTCAACTAAACCACTGTTTATATAACAGGGAGTTGGGCACGTTAAAACTACTGGGAATAATCAGCACGGAGAGCCAAAATATAAATGCAAGATTCGAAAATATCGAATTAGTTTGAGATATGGTACTTGCTCTGAAATACAATAGAACATGAAATGAACATTCTTACGTCTCAAAATTTAGAAGGGTCAAAACCGCGAAAATTGCTTATTATATAAAAATAATTCAACCTTTTACCAAAAGGAAATTGTAAAGTACAAGATATTCCTACATGTTCAGAACACATTGCACGCAAGTAAATTTTCTCTAAGCTATGAGCCAACTAATATGAAAAGGTTTAACTACGTAGAAAAATTTAAAGCCCTTGGAAACAATTGAAAAGATGGGCATTTGAAATGGCGACAATGCGAAAAATTTTCGTGTATTCCTCATTTAGCTGAAAGAATAATTTTTTAAGATCTGAAATTTCCCTTTTATATTTGTGGCTCGTAATGGTCAGTTATGTAGTTTAATTCTACACTTGTTTTGAAATTATATCAAATATTGATCTCATTACAGCATCTCATTATCCAGGGATACGTGATGGTCACCATTGCTTTCATCAATATCATACTTCTTTCTAAACGCCAACTTCGTCAAATGCTGTTCTCGTTTGGCCTTCAAATCCAGATCCTTTGGAACATCAGGTACCATGTAGGCGATGAAACTTGTGATGAGGTACACAGAGAACTGGAACACAAACACGAAAGCGAGGCGCGCAGCTATCACGTGCCAGTATTGCTTGTTCTGTTTGTAAGGTGGAGTCGATGCAAAATAGCCATGATATCTAAGACATAGAAATAAAGAATCACTTAAGTCGTAGATAGGCAATGTGATGTAATATCTGGAAGAACTTGAAAACCCGTTCTCAAACTCATTAAGACACGCCAATTTCGTCACGTGCATTCCGGTGAAACACCGAAACGACGTGCTGTCTTTGAGTTTCATATAATATCAAACCCTTGAGTTTGATAAAGCATCAAACTCTAGTGAACTCATTTCTTAATATGAATATTAATAACGCGTATTTGAATACTTAAAACAAAGACACCAACATGAACAAACAACCTTGTGATCACATTGTTCACAGACAAATCACCATAACAATACAATTTTTCGTAACAACAAACTTGCTGACAACATGTTCGTGAATATGTCCATTTTCTTTTTTTCCTGAGGCGCAGTTAAGAAGCTATTTCAAAAACTCGTGCATCGGGTTTTATCAGGGTTCCCAAACACTCGAAAACAATAAGAGCATCATCACTTTCATCAGTTTTCTCGTGTTTGGAAACCCTGATGAAACCCTCGCACTCGTTTTTGAAATAGTACGTAAATGATTCACCCGGGGCTAGAACCCAGTCCTCTTACAGTAAGCACAAGAACACAACATGTCACGTCAAGTTTTGCATAAAATGATGAAAAGATACGTTTGCATGTTATAAGGAAAAAAGGGACCCCTCGATATCATTTAGAAAAATAACAGAAATTGGAAAAAAAAATGGAAAAAAGGAAAGTAATTTAAAACAACGTAGTTACCTGCAAGTGGTTTTTTCATAATTAAGATTTTCATAAATATTTTCTGGTTCTGTTCCAGGTTCTAACTCGAACAGGTAGGAGACATTAATAGACGCCAAAGAGTTCTCTATGTATCCATCCAAGGTACCTCCTCCTGTAGAGTTGCGGTCTTGAGCATACTTCATTTTGTAAAGAAGCTTTGGGATGTACTCTGATGTAAAGGCTAGCACAAAGGCATTTACCAGGACTGAAATTTTTGTCACACCCTCAAGGATTCGGAACCAGGCTCCGATATCTTCAGCACGTGCAGCGTCTGGCCTCCTAAACTGCGATACAAAGTTGATGGCGTCTACACGGATTTCAGCTATAGCAGTAAGGAGGGCAAAGAAAGGACCAAGAGGGAATGCAGCCACGAACATGGTCACAAATCCATACTGTAAAACTGCAAGTCGAATAACATGTATATATTAGACGGTATATAGAACGAACGTTACGTGTCCGAACATGGGCATCTTTTCAATGTGTTCGCTGAGAGAAAAAAAGATATCGTAATCTTGATGACGCTCACCTGTTCCTCCCTTTTAGTCACTGTTGATCTAGGATTGATTTCGATCAAAGCACCGCGTAGTTTATAGAGTTACACAATTTGGACTAATAAATAATTTAAATATATCGCCTAATTTTTGTTTGTAAGAGGCTTCCAAGAAATGTTGAATTACGTAAGGTCTGTAGAAAACAATCCAAATTTCGATATATTGTAGAACGGCGGATGAAGCTTCCAATGTAAAATTGTCACTGAATCACAAAAATATTACAGCTTACCAACTTCGAGATACTCCCAAAACATGTAGTGGTCTCCTTGAGGACTCAGATCAAAGTCAAGCTGGTACTGTGGTTGGTCTTTGTCAGTTTCTTTGCGCCTCTTCAACCAGTACATGACATATCTGTGAAGAAATTACGATAACTTATCACTAAGCATTGCAATTGAAAGCTGCTGGTAAGCAAGGCAAAAAACTAAGTCAAAGTAATTGTTGTAAAATCAAGAGAATATGTGAAGCTGATAACACAAAATTACCTATACTGGCAGAGTGCAGTAACGTTTTCCACTTGAAAAAGAAGAAAATACCAAAATTTTTACATTTTTCAAGATTGTTGTGAACATAACTCTAACTCTTTAAGAACACAGTTTTAGATGTGATATCGTATTCTCAGGTCGTTGAGAGAGAGGTTACTCATTTATTGGGTGTTTTTTAGCGACCTATTTTGTTACTTACGGTATAACAACTTCAGTGACGTTGCCAATAATCTGCTGCCCGACCATGATGATGAGAAGCTGGACACAAAGCTCTAAGAAGCATCCTTGTTCGCTGCAGCCATCCAATCGGAATCGACCGCCTATGCGCTTGTACCTGCCAGGGGTTCCAACCACTAGCCCTGACTTGAAAAAGGCGATGTAAAAGATTGAAGCATATGTATTCACAAATTGGAATAAGTACATTTTCCAAGTAAAGCTGTCTTCGTAGTCGGTCCGCGTAGGTGGGTTCTCCCAGTCAGTCAACCAGACGGCCAATTTGCTGTAAGCGAACTTCAAGAGGTTGATTGCGAGAAGATTGAGGAGAGCTGCAGTTGCTGAGGTAATAATCCTGGCACGTGTTTGGATGTTTTTTTCTTTGTTTCCACTTAAGGAAGCAAAAACTGCAGCTCGATAAACGACTACACCAACCACAGCAGCGATGACAAGGAAAATCATGAAGATGATAATGCTGAAAACCCCACCATATCGCCTATATAGAGTTAACTTGGGTACGTACGGCTCCATCTTTCCAGTGGCTTCATTTTTCTTCAGGGTAGTTACGGTTGAAGAGTACTCAGGACGGAGAGGTTCTTCTTCTTCTTCAAAGTCATCTGTGTGCCACTCTTGAGCAAGACTAGCCTGCCGACGCTTCCAGAACTCGAGGAACAGCGTCGCCCAGACAGACGCGATCAGAGCCAAGCCAACTGTCCAATCATTGTCAAAGAAATGTGTGACGTAGGCATAGAGGCAGGTGGACGAGGCTAAATCCCAGTAGCTACACTGCCTGTCGCACAGTGGGCACATATACCAGGTTGCGTTGTTTCTCCCACCGCAGACATCTTGAACGGGAATGTGAGAGCCCGCGGAGACAATTCCATACAGAAACACGACAAGACCAATGATGGCGAGAGGTACTAGCATTGCCGTGTAAAATCCAAGCCAAGCAAAGTACAGAGCGATTTCACTGCCAAAGTAATCCTTGATTGCTCCATACGGCTGGAATTTATAAAACCTTCCAAATCTGGCCCAGTCTCGATGCAATCGCTGTCGATTATTTGAAGGCTCCTCATCAGGTTCAAGAGCAACGGGACCATCATGAAGTGGGTATCCTGCCACGTATGCACCTTCATAAATCATTCTTCTGAGCCCAACACCATGTCGACCTTCTGCAAAGCGAGCATTGAAGCAAATTTGCTGCACAATGTATATGCGGTCAATGTTGTCGAAGAACTCCGCCTTGTTGTGGTGATTGACAAACTTGGTAACCTCAGCTTCCTTGAAGTTAGCCATGAAGAAGCTGCCTTTTTCTTCCAAAGTAGAATCTTGCACAATCAAGGGATTTCTCCGACGCAGTGACTGCATTCTTTCGCTTCCGATTGTCTTCTCCATCCATGATTTGAACACAATATCGTTTTCTTGAAATGGAACTTTGAGACGCATGGCCTCCGCTTTTTTCGCCAGTACGGGCCACGGAGCATGAATAAGGACAAAGTGTCGCTTGACTTCAGGATCCTGGTAGAAAAAACATACATAAGATTTAATTTAAAGAAGTTTCGATCAACAGATGCTACGTTCAGAAACGTAACAAAGCTCTTTTCAATAAATCGCTCGCTTTTAAACTAGTCTGTGGATAAAAGATTTTTGCCTGCCCTAAATCAAGCTAGGCCCAAGCGTATTTGATAGAGGTAAGTTAAATTTGTTAAATTTATTGGCTAACTCTCTATTTAATTTTTGGACGATTTTAATAACACACGAACACATGTTTGTTTGAACGCTTACTGGTAGTGTTCAGTATATAAACTTTAAAAAGGTGGGCGAGATTTATCTCAATAAGGCAATAATTGAGAGTCATATGATATTTGAAGATGATGGCAATTGTATATTGTTACGTAATTAACTGCTCAGTTTTCCATAACTCGTGATCGTGCCCCTTCAATGAAGATGGAAGGAAACTCTCAGCAAGCAGCAAGAGCTTTTTTAACTTTTCTAACTTCCTTTTGATAAAATTTAGCAATTTTAGCATTTCGTGAAGTACATTTTACGCTCTTATTGGCCTCTACCATTATACGTTTCGAGTCTGGCATTAACTGAACTTGCTCCGAAGGGTTTATGAGAAAGACAATGAAATATTAGCATTAGATCAATGATATTATTGTGTGAAGCTTGACAATATTGATCATTACGATAAAGCATGCAGTTTTGTTTTTTTCTCAAGGTAATTTCAAGCAACATATATAATTGAAAAGCATCATCTTTTCCACCATTATCATGCGTGTTCAAACAAAGCAAGAAGGAGAATTGGCAATTCATGATGAATTACAGAGCTCGGCAAACTGTGAGAACAACAACCAGCGAGGGTAGCCCCACCTGTGCAGAGACGATCTCATCGTATTCTATGTTAAGCCCTTCTTTCCTTAAGCAATCTTCAAAAGCTTTCCGTTGATATTGCTTACTGTCATTTGAATTAGCTTGCTCCTTTTGATTTGTTTCATAAACTAACACGTAGTCGATGCGCTTTGCTGGCTGTGCATCGTCGCTGAAATATACTCCTTTCGGCAATCTTCGATCTGATTCCTCCCTTAATTCTAGCTGTGTATTTTCATTTTTATCCTCTTCATCTTGGCTTAATCTGGAATAGCCGTTTAATCCATTATTCATCTTGGGTTCCCTGTATCTCGGTGAGCTCTTCAGTATAGCGTCAGTTTGGCTTAGAGAATAAATGGGCGTGATAAACTTATGCTTCTCGGCTCATTGCTTTCATCGTAAGGTAAGATTTTGTATAAGAAATCAGGCACGGGTGCTTTGTTTCCTTAAAAAGATTTCGCATCATTGAACACATTGTAATGAGCTAAGCTATATCACTCACGCATGAAAAGTTGAGTTTTGAACTTTCTAGGGTTTTTGAAATTTCAAAGACAGTTGTTTTGAACATGTCAGTTCTCGCGATCGATGTGCGTCGATGACGTTTCTCCCGCAGAATGTACGCAGTTATACCTACTCAAAGTTCTCTGCTGCTCTACCACGGCCTATGCAGAGTACGTAGTACGCCTAACAAGTGAATTTTTATTTTCAAACTCAAAATATACCAACTTTTGCCCTAGCTACGGTTAACAGCAATCAGGAGCATAATGTTTTCATAATGTTTTAAAGAAAGGTGCTGTTCTAACAAGCGGACTCTGCATGCTGCACACTGACCTATCATTTCGTCACTGTGCTTACAACTAAAGCAAGAAAACTACAGCGAATAATAATTACTCACTGGGAAAGTTAAATAGTGCTTTTGTGTGGAAGTAAGTCGTTTTCCTAGGAGAAAATGCTCTAAATATGTTTAAATTAAAATATAAGGTTGATTCAAATCAAGGAGAAGAGTGAAAGTCGTTGTCTATAGTGACCAAAACTTTACTTCAAGAATGTCAAATTATGGCTAGTAGCTTCTCAAAGGTATATCATTCAATTTTGGAAGATAAGCAAATTTTCAAATTACTAAGTAATTGTTACAAGATGGAAATAGAATTGCTTTAGTCCTTTTAATTTTCAGTTTCAGTATTAATGGCGAATCCGGGAAGGTAAAATACTCTTCATTTAAATTTCCTGTTTACATCCAGCGGTGAATGCTAATTTAGCTAGGGTCGTGTATTCCCTGAAGGATTTTCCACTATGAAGGACAAACAGAAAATAAACCCCTAGGAAAATGAAGTCCTCAATAGGAAGCACGTACCCCAGTTTGCAAAAATCGATCGCAATGATTTTCCGAACGCTTTCATCGCTCAGTCTTTTAGATAACAGATCAAGTCGGATGCTTCTGAAAGTCAAATGATTTTATCTTTGTCTTTCTTTGTAAACAGCAATCGACGGTAAAATATTCCGATTTGTTCTGAATTCAATTTTTTTTCACTGCTAAAGGCAAAACATTAAGAACAACCCTCGCCAAATTTTAGATGAAATATTCAGAAAAAGCTCGAAAGAATTCTAGCTATTATTAAAATTACACGCTCGATTTAGCAATCAAAGGAGCGGAATATTTATCTTCTCGCAGAATATTCGTGAATTCTCGACGAAGAGATTGTTTATCCACAAATCTAGAGTTAATGTATTGCCAAGCGTGTTACCAAGCACAACCAAAGTTGATTTTCAAGAATTTCATTCAAGAGGGCTGATTCTGTTATAAAATTATGTTTTGCTGCTTGATTAAACGCACTCCAACCCTTACGTGTGAAGAATGACACTGAGTTGACCGATGGAATTCTGAAATAACCTCAGAAATCTAGTGAATTCAACGCTTTTCTTTAACTTTCCCGTACAGAATAAGAGATAACACTGCATATTCTGCAAACAAAGTAAATAAATAAAGGCACTCATTCGAAAAACTTCTTTGCAAAGAGTTTGAAAGTACTTATGTAATAGAGCGGTAGTCAGACTAACTACACTGAGTTTGTTTTGGCTACGCTTCAAATGTACGCAATGAATCTGCTAGGTCATCACTAACCTGAGATGATATACACTCTGACCGTTCTAGGATTAACCCAGCGTTTGCAAGACTTTCTTCATACGCCCTTCTCATTTCCTCATGTTTATTGGCTTCTTCCTTGGCTTCTTCATCTTTATTTTCTTTCTCCTCACAACGCTCGTATACAAGGACGTAGTCGATTTTCTTTCTCGATCCTGCGTCGTCCAAATACAATCCCTTCGTCTCTGTCTGTTTGGAGTGGAAAGATGGCTCCACCATATTAAGAAGAATGTCGCCATCTTCGGTGGTTTTCGTGTAGGCGACAGGTTTCGCCATGAGAGCTCGATTTTTGGCGTAACTCTTCAGTGGCGTTGACAGAAGCGACGAGTTCGCTGAACTTTGCAATGGGTGTGACAGAGGGCGAACATATTTGCATAAAATACAAATTAGATGTAATTGCCTTGCAAATATAATGTATCGCGCGTGTTGTTAAAACTCCAGGTGCTTTATATCTCTTGAATGAATACTGTCATTTTTCGGCGAAAAATCGAAAAAAATAAAGGAGAAAAACTAGAGAGCACATTTCTAACAGAGATGGTAGCGCGCAACGAAATGATGGATGTATGTCAAAATATTATGCTCCTTTTTCATCCACTTTTCAAAACACCTGCCTCTTGAATTATTCATGTATATTTTTTCTTTCACTTGCACAAAAACACTATCGGTTCTGGACTTTTCAGCGAAACGCTGCGGAGCAGGTTTCGCGCTTAAGCGCGCTTTAGAGTGCGCATTGGATATGAGATGGAATCAGAACACTAGAGATGCAATATTCAGAGTTAGAAATTCAGTAATCAAATTCAACGCACGCCTTATTTCAATCTATTCCGAAGGGACTTTGAAACATGCCCTCCCCTGTCTGTGATAAACCTTTTAAATATATTTCGAGCACAACCTACCATAACCTTTAAGCTGATCTCATGTACATCTCATTTTCAAGGAAACAGTTTACTGACACTTATCTTGTAAGAATACAGGACACTTGATAAATTTTCCGTTTCAGAATAGCACATTTTCTTTTATCTTCGAGCAACAGGGAAAGTACGCAATAGCTTCAAGATCATTAGTAGTTTAATACCAGTCACATCGAGTTTCATACCAAATACATCGAGCTCCTTTTGCTTTCAGCTTAACAGTACATCAGTTTAGTTGGCGGAAAATGTCGGGAGAATTGAGGCGAGGGATCATCATAGATCTTCATTAGTTTTTTATACTTATTGATGCAAAATAAACTTGATATTTGAATTTTGTACGTGTGATGCTTTTTGTAAAACTTAAGCAGCTTTTGATCAACATGAATAAACTTGAACTGAAAACCTATCCTCAAGATTTTTCTTGCCTTATGGTATCATTTAAATGATCGCATCTCAGGTCCTACTTTTGTGGTTCCTCGAGCAGCGGAGAAGATGATTCTAGATTTATTACATTTCTGGCTCGTTCATTTTTCAGAATGAGGCGGCAACACAATCTTAACAATTCTTGAACCCTCTATACTTTATTATACTTTCCCCATACCGTTTTCCATACATTTGCTACGATGCTGATAAGGAGAATCTGTTTAACGATCAAGAGCTTTGTTAGTTGTGATCATTTCCTTTATTCTCATGACCTTACTGTTCGATTGAGGGATGATGTTGTAAGGAGAAATTAGATAGAGTCATTCTTGGGGGTCAAAGGGTTAGCTTACAGAAGAGTCAAACTATTGTCCCAAGCTTTGTACCAAGAACATTTGTATCAACCAGTTAGATCCTTAGACTTGTTTCCAAATTGGTCATCAAACAAAGTTTCAGCCAGTCAGGTGTTGTTGCATTTAATTACAGTTTTAATTTGATAATAAAAGCATACACAGCGACAACAACAAACACTACTATTACTACTACTACCTCTACCACTACTAAACAGATCGATCCTTAAACTAGCCTCCAAATTGGTCATTAAAAAAAGTTTCAGCCACTCAGATGTTGTTGCCGTCAATTGCTGTTTTACTTTGACAAAAACAGCAGGAACAACAACAAACACTACAACTACTTCTACCGCCACTACTGTTCCAAAGTCCTAAGGGCCAGTGTGACACAAGCAATTGTAAGTATGCACCAAATGGAATACGTTCAATGTAGTAGAAAAGGCGAGTTTTCCAAAATTTTTCATTTACGTCACCACTTTTGAGAGAGGTTAATTAAAATAACAGTTATTGTTGGATATATTTATTTTGATCATGCACACCCTCGCCGCCCGTCAACTGATGTAATTTCTCTTGCCACATCAAACCAGAAGTTTACATTATTTTCTGAGTTAAAAAGACAGCGAAAACCATGTAAGTTTGCACGATAACGTAACATTTTGATGAACAAAGACTAGTCTGGAAACAACTAATCCTCTAAGTAACACTCTAATGCGAAAAAAAACTTTACATACAAAACCGTTCGAAGACTTTGATCAGGAGAACGAGTTAATCTAGTTACATTATATACTGAAGAATGGCATTAGAAAATCTTGGATAATTTCTCTCGGGTTAGTTTCTCCACGTTTGTTGAATGAAGAGTCCAGTTGCCAGTTTCAATCGTTCACGATCAGTTGCTGCAAATATAGAAAGGAAACCGATCAGCGCCTTACGAAATTTGGTGATTTTACCCAAGCCTCGTACCACGATCAGACAATGACATAGAATTGAAATTCAGAAGTTAATTCGTATGGACAAACATCACGGTTTTATCCTAACTTATTTATTGAGTCATCTTTCAAGGTGCAAAAATAGCATTACGAAGTTAGACCCAGCAAAAACGGGAAATAAACAACAACACACAGAAGAAATGTTTAGTTACTCTCATTTGAATGGGTACACATCAATGTTGCATATAAAGAATTGTACTTGAGTACACATTGCACAATATAAAAAAACGTTGCCAAACAGCAGCGCCCAGCAGCTTTAACAAGGATTTCCTCAACAGATACAAATTTCCCACACAATAGCTCTGTTCGTCACAATGCTTTAGAAACTCGTCTACCAACCTCACTAAGCAACTGCTTCAGTGTTTACATCGACCTCTTCGGTCTCTTTTTCTCGAAGGGCTTCCTTGGCCAGGAATTCTTCCCGTTTAATTTTCAGCGCCAGCAACTTTGGCTGATCAGGAACCAACCAGGCCAAAAACTTTCTGATTGAATAAACGAAGTATTGGAACACAAATACAAACGCCAGCTTCGCAGCAATCACATGCCAGTGCTGTTTAGTGTAGGCATAAGGATTTGCACGCTCGTTATAACCTGGGTACCTGCATTATCATCAAAGGGGGAAAAGTTAAATCGAACGATTTTTACTTTGCTAAAAAGAAAAAACATTCTAACGTCATAAAAAGTCTATTTATTAACAAAACGACTAAGGCATTTTCTGAAAATGTTCTTCCATGCAACTCATTCAAGCCGGTACTTTTTAACGCCTCACGTACAGTTAAGCTATCCGCGACTGATTCAGCTCCACGTATCCACCTCCCAAGTAAAAGACAAAACCAATGGCGTCATTTTCAATTAAGTGTCGAAAGTGATCAGAGATTGCTCTGGTTCTACTTTACTTTTCTCTGTGATTGGTCCGGAAAACTCGCACCACTTTCCCAACTAATCAGATGCAATCCTAAAACCAATAAAAGCTTAGTGACGCGCGTTTTCCCGCGCTTTAAGCAGTTTGCTTGTTTTTACTTTGAGTCCTAATTGGTTCTTACTAAAACTTATTTTTTCTTTCTTCTTATCAGCTTTTTTTCTCGTAAAAGCGCTCTAATACACTCACTCATTGTAAAGCTGCATGTTGACTTACCTACAGTAGTCGCTGGTATAATTCAGCACTTGATATGCATATTTAGCTCCTGGCTCTCCATCCAAGCCGTACTTTTTGTAGTCGGATATATTGAAGTACGCCAAACGACTTTCCACGAAACCCGCCAAAGTTCCGTCCTTGCTGTAGGAGTACATGTACACGAGCCTCGGTATGAAGTCTGACGTAAACGCTATGACAAACGCATTCACCAAAACTGACACATTTGCTAAACCTTCCATAATTGGGTACCAGGCTCCGATATCTTGAGCGCGTGTGGCGATGGGTCGGCGGAATTGACAGACATAGTTGACAGCGTCTACGCGCACTTCTATAGCACTGTTAAGCAAAGCAAACAGTGGTGCAAGAGGAAAGGCAGCCACAAACATCGTCACGAATCCGAATTGTAACACTGAAAAAATAAAGATAAGGGCCGGTGGGAATACAGCGAAATGTAATCACTCGCTATAATGAAACTACTACGTACAAATTAATGCCAAAAAAAAAAATTAGTATTGCTTGGGTGATATTCCTGACACCGTATCTTTAAAAAAAAGAAAAGAAATACACTCAGCCTTTAACATGTAGTACATTTCCTTCCCACCAAAGTTGCACCCTCTCTTTCAGGAAAAAATATGTACAAAAACGCTTTTTTCTTTGTGGTTTAAGCTGCCAAATCAACGCTCCGCCAAATACTTTCTGCTCATAAAAATAGATGACACTTAAGTAATGAAGATGAAGTAAATACACGGTCAATGAGCACACTCTTTGCATAAAAACCTGCAGTAAAATTATTTATCAAAAGTCTTAATTTATAGGAACTGTAAGCCCCCCCTATTTGCACAATTTAGCCGTGTGTTGAAAAATAATCAACCTTATCTCTCACAATTCCAATGCAATATAACGAGAAGAGAGTATTACCAACTTCCAGGTATTCCCAAAACAAACTGTGTTCTGGTAACGGGCTCAGTTTGTAATCTTCTTCCCACTGAGGGATGTCATCGGTTTCTTTCCTTGCTTGGCGCAGTTTCCACCATTTCATCAAGCCACTAAAGAAAAGTTAAAATAGTTGAAGCTATATAAAGGTTGGTCTGTCTGAGGTAATCGTGCTTTAGCTATTTCTTCCTTTCGTGACGTGCACATCACTACCCCACCCCACCCCTCTAGTTACAAAGGGGTTCAAGAATTCTGCGGTATACTCACGGGATGGCAGTTTCCGTAATGTTTCCAATAATCTGTTGCCCGACCATGATGATCGCCAGCTGTATACACAAGTCAAGGAGGCAACCTGCAGCGCCACACCCATCTAAGCGTCCAGTACCTCCCAGTCGCCGGTAGTTGCCCGGTGTGCCAACTACAAGGTTCAACTTAAAGAAAGCGATGTAGAAGATCGAGGAATAAGTGTTCACGAACTGGAATAGGAACATCTTGTAGGTGAAGCTGTCTTTGTAGTCAGTCGCTGTTCGCGGATTCTCCCAATTGGTGAGCCATATTGCCAGTTTCTCGTAGAAGAATTTCAACAAATTGATGAAAACCTAAATCGAATGAAAAAATCGTAATGATGACTTGAACTAAAGAATGTCGATTCCTGTGGCTAATCATTCACAAACTTTTCATATCAGTATTGCTCTCCTTTGAAAACTCTGGTTTTGCATTGGGAAGTCATGACAAATGTTCCAGACAGCTGTAGGTTGCCCTTACTTCAGATGTTTTTCCATAACTTGATCAAAGATTTGCTCAATTGACCGAAAAATAACTAAATGCGTGTGATCGCGTATTTTTCCTGCATTTCACCCAGTGGTTCCCTCTGAAATGACTACATCGCAATCCAGAATAATGAGAAGGGAGAAGGGGGGGGGGGGGGCGAGGAAAGAAGGTTAAGCTAAAGTTAAAAAAGACTCACCAGATTAAGTAAGGCTGCTGTAACACTTGTAATAATCTTGGCATTTCTCCGCACATTGCTTTCTTCGCTGCGCACTAAAGCTGCAAACACCGAGGCCCTGTAGGCTATCACTCCAATGACCGCTGCTAATACCAGGAAAATCATGAACGAGATTGCGCTTCCAACTCCAGCAAACCTTTGGTATTTCGTCATGTTTGGGACATGAGGTACAACCTTTCCGGTGACAGGATCTTCCCGCCAAGTTGGGGCAGTGACCACAAACTCTGGACGGAACTGTTCCTCGACGTCTTCAAAATGCATCATGTGCCAGCGGTAGGCAAGAACAGCTTGACGTCGCTTCCAAAATTCCAGGAACACCGTCGCCCACACAGACATGAAAATAGCGAAGATAACCGTGCTGTCGTTATCGAATGCATGGGCTGCGATGTAGTAATAACAGCTTGAGACCAGAGACCAGTAGGGGCATTGACCGTCACACAGGGAACACATGTAGAATTTACGTTCGTTGGATTTGTTGCAAATATCTTTTACGGGTTGAAAGTCGCGTGCGTTAATGAAACCGTACAAGAAAACGAAGAGCCCAAAAAGAGCGGCAGGAATAAGCATGACTGTGTAAAATCCCAGCCAGGAGAAGTACAGGCCAATTTCGGTACCAAAATAATCCTTGATAGCGTCATACGGCTGAAACTTGAACCAACGTCCGAACCGCGCCCAGTCACGCCTCAAGCGCTGCCTATCGTTCGTGGGGGGTTCCCCCTCAGAACATTCCTCGGGACCAGGATGGAGAGGGTACGATGCAGTGAAGTTTCCTTCATGAATCATTTTTTTAATTCCAACATCATACTTTTCTTCACCAAACTGAATATGACTACAGATGTTCTCTACCATTCGACTCCTGTCCGTTCGGCTGAAGAAAGTGTCTTTGTTCTTATGGCCGACATAAATTTCTAAGCGATCGCTCTTGAAGTAACCCATAAAAAAATTCCTTGACTTGGTGATGGTGCCATCGTGGATCTCGAAGGGATTAGTACGATCAATCATATCGCGGATGTTTTCTCCTACGTTTTTCTCGTACCAGCCTTTCGTTGTAATATCACTTTCCTGAAACAAACAGAACGAAAATAGATCGAAAAATGTAAATGCCTACATATTCAAACAAACTAATGGAGAGGGTAAAATGAAAAATACTTTAAGTGCGAGAAAATGTACGACAAACAACAGAAAAATCAAGAAATGTGAATCACAAATCTATGACATCGATTACCTTTATGGGCATTTTCATCATCATCTCTTCTGCGGTCTTGATTAAAAGTTCCCATGGAGCGTGAACTTTCAAAAAGTGTGTCTTGGTTTTGTCGTCCTATAAATTGAAGTGTGGTAATGAGTACCTCGACTATTAAGCGATCATGACTGAGAAATTTAATAAATATTATTACCGCAATTGTAGCATAAGGAGCCGAAATGTTTTCGGTCATTTTCCGTCAGTACTTAGGCATGAGGATCAAAAAAAAAAAAAGGACCCACAAAAGAGCAACCGGTGAACAGGAAGAGCTAGTGCAGATCTTAAATTCTGAACACTAAGGAAACCTAGCACCACGAGAAAATAATGTGCAAGCAAATGTTATAAAAACAGAACTGACAAGTACCAACTGAGAAGGGGTTGGTCAGTGACACTTTCGCCCAAATTGATGTTTATTTGAACTTCAGTGCTCTTACAACGTGTGCGTGACATGTGCTACCTGATGTTACGAACAGTGCGTCTGATCACAGCTAGTGTCCCATGTCCTGTTAACAGAGTCTACGAATGACCATTCTTAAATTCCTAAATGGATGCCTTATTTTCAGCCTTCTCTATCTCAATTACCACCCTACATTTTAGTGTGCGTTTGTGCCTATTTTCAAATATGTTCGAAACATCTCTCAAATTCAGATCGAAACAACACTGAATCACAGATTTAGAAAAGACTTAGCTGCCCTATTAGACGTCCTCCTAAATCTTCAGCTTGCGAAACAGTAAAAATGCAAATTGCCTTTTGTATCGCGGTGACATCGCGGGCGTTTTTTACTTGTTCTTTCGAATTTTTCTCACAATCCACGTCTATTTTTGATAAAAATATATTTAGTTTGAATTCACGAGCTACAGAACTAAATAAGACGCTTAAAAGTAAATTTCTTTAGGCAAATATTGTGTTTTTCTGACACACGTAATAAAAGTTGCAAGGCGCACGTGTTGATCCAACGTTATTCATAATGTGACTTAGACGTGACAAATGTGTGAAGATTACGTGACAAGTT
Organism: Pocillopora verrucosa; assembly: GCF_036669915.1. NCBI lineage: Eukaryota > Metazoa > Cnidaria > Anthozoa > Scleractinia > Pocilloporidae > Pocillopora > Pocillopora verrucosa. The sequence goes on from NC_089319.1 coordinate 2,058,808, forward strand.
AAGATATGTAAATATTTTCACGTCGTGGGCTACAAGGGTGAAAAGTTGTAGATATCCTTACGATATTTGGGTCATCGTTCGAAACTTCTCGTAAGAAAAGAGAGATACACCTTTAAACGATCTACAGAAAAGCGCATTCTAGACGTCGCGAGACAAAAATATTGTTGTCTGTGTAACGGGAAGCAAACACCAGACGTTGTCTAGTTAAGAACAAAAGAACACGAGCCACAACGGTTACAAAAATAAATAGATTTACCCTGACAAGTTCCATAAGTGAAATTTCATTCTCTACATATTTTATACTCAAAATGAGGAGCAGGGCAATCAAAAACCCTATTTAAGTCATTATTTTGAGCGCAAAGGCAATTCCTTAGGTTTTTAGCACCTTGGTTTACTCGAGAATATTCAAATTTTATACAACATACGATAATAAATATCGCAAAGAGAATTTTGTCGTATGAAATTGTTTTAGTATAGATACACTACAACAAAGCTTAATTTCCCAAAAAACATTTGAGTGCTCCTTTATCTTACTTTCGGCCATATGTTCATCTATATTTCGATAAAAGTAAAACTGTTTTCTTTCCTTGTTTTATTGAATTGAGCATACCCGATTGAATTTGCATCGAATCTTACACCAATACATAAACATGGAGATTAGTTACTTTCTTACCTTTGTAGTAACCTCTTCTTCGTACTCGATTTCAAGCCCAGCTTGCTTTAAATTTCGCTGAAATCTCTCTCTTTTCTCTGCTTTTTCGCTCAGTTTTTCCTTTTCCTCTTCGTCTAACTCATCTTCGTTCGAAGGCGTCTCGTAAGCGATCACATAGTCGATCAGCCGCTTGCCATCGCGAAAGTGGAGCCGTTCTTTCTCCCTCTTTTCGACTTCGATGTGTTCCAACTCTATCTCGAGCGTCTGCTCCTCCATCATTTGATGTTTTGATAAAACAGCTTCTTCGTCCAAAAGTGGTGTTTGATCGGCGAACGACTCTTGGGGACCTGTGCCAGGACTTTCGTTGGCTGGAACGCGAGAGCGCAGCCCGCTCGCACTTGGGTGTGCCATCAAAAGCGAAAGATATGCAAATAGTTAATCTTACACTAGAATTCTCTTGACTGTCTCACCGCATGCAAATAATCTCAAATTACTTTTATCGCGTACAGCACGTTTCTTAGGATGTGTCACGCACTCATTATGCGCCCGCATTTGATTGATTGTGTGACCAGCAATCTTACTGAAAAAATAAAAATGGAAGAGTAAAATATATTTCTCCCAGTCATGTTGAGATTGAGAATATTTAGTTTTTCTCAGAGAGAACAAGAAGGAAAACGACTCTCATAAGTTGCTCCTTATTGCAAACTTACGTAATTTTCACAAATTTTTAATTTTAACTTTTTGCACATTTTGTTTTCTGTTGGGGATTTATTGGTGCTCTCTCAGCCAATAAACGAGCTTAGAAGTTTAGACTCGAACACTGATTTTATTAGTAATAAAACAGACATCAACAAATATGTATGAACTAACCTCTTATCGTTCGACTTTGGAGGAGATGTTTCTCCAGCTAAAGTTAAGGAATTCATGTTTTCGTCATGAACGTTCTTTTTAGATTGACTAAAAGAAAAGAATTTGACAGAAAGTGCGCGCTTAGTGACAGGGAAATGATCAGATACACTCTGTGATCAGCCGTTTGATGTATACTCACACAGCTTCAAGGGTCTTTTTGGGTATATTTTTGTTCTCGTCCAAAGCGCCGTATAAAAACTTGGTTTCGTACCTGTGGATGTGTCAGATATGTACGATACACTCAAATACATGAATAACAATTTTAACCAAAATAACAAGCATAAAAACACAAGGCGTTCTGAAGGCCTCAACCATGAAAGTTCTAATAGTATCCTCTTTAGCTTGGATTCAAAATGGTTGCCTCCAAAGCCTAAAAAAATTTGAAAGAATTCAAGTCAATTTAACAACTTTCTTTCTCACTTAAGTAAATTGTTAATTCATAACGCGACAGATAGAAATATCAAAAGGCAAATTAAACAAATTCGTTGAAGAAGATGACATTTGACAATAAGTGTACGGCTATTTATCAAGAAGTCGTGAAGTAATCTAACGAAGTCGTGAAAATTGTTTAGTGAAGGCAATCGAGTACCTAGACTGAGAAGCTGTAATTTCTGGCTTTTGAGTGTCGAACTTCTACGACCAAACGCGGCAAGTTGTCCTTAACAACCTCAATTTCAGAAAATCGGAGCAAGAAAATAACCATAAGTTATATATATATAATGTGGCTAAACTTAAACTTCAGCTTACCATTCCACAAGCTTCTTGGTCTCCATATTACTTCAAAATATCATGTTGCGCGGGAAAGGCTCAAGTTCTCGCAAACCAAACTTCTGCTTTATGAAAAATTCAGCGACTCGCCAACATGGTGGCAGCGGCACTCGAGAAAATCGAACACCGATCATAAATATGTGAAAAATTCGCGCGTTAATAAGCCAATCACGAAGAAGAAGTTGGCCAATCTTGTAGAGGACATTCTTTACATTTTTCATGTTTTATATTTCATGATGGTCTTGCCCCTTTAGGGCCCTCACTTTAAAATCAATACATCAGGTGGAAATCTCATCAAAAATTTAGCGTCTGTCGTGCTGACTTTTTTCATCATGTTTTTTCGAGTGCTTACAATGCGAGGGTGGGAAGGCCCAAAAAGGAAGGTTTAACACAGTAATTCTATATCGCATTCAGCCGATTATTCAAAGGAGAAACAGACCAGATAAAACTGAAAAAAAAATGGATGTAACACGCATGAAAGTAGCGTTAGCCTGAGCCAGAGTGGAAGCCCCGGACTTTTGACCTTTGTGATAGTGAAAAAAAGTAATCGTGGCAAACGCAGTTCGTCGATTCACTTCCATTTATTAACCGAATTTGGTTAGGACATATGCTACATGCCTGTTATGAGTCTGTTCCAAGAAAAAATGCAGACTTATAAAACCAAAAGAAAGAAGGAAGACTCTAAATAAAATATACAAAATACGTCACACAGAAAATCAGTTTTGACTCATGCTCAACCAAATTAAAATCCAAGTTCAAAGAGAAAAGCTCAGACAAGATTTTGATCATTCCATCCTCCAATGATGTACGTTGTCATCATACTCTATTGATGCCAAGTCTGCTTCCATTAGCAATACTACTAGACTTTCTTGATCTGTTTACATTCTCGCAAGACATGTAAAGAGAATCTGTAGAACCTTCAGTGTGCGACACACGTGCGTCTAGGTCACGTGACGCTTCAGCCTCACTTCGAGTTAAGCATTGCTTAGCGACGTAACTCTCGCGCATTATCTTCACTTCAAGTTTGCGGGGGATGTCGGGAATGAGCCAATCCAAGAGACTAACGATGAAGAAAACGAAGTATTGGAAGATAATGACGAAAGCTAAACGGACAGCGAGAACGAAGAAATACTGACGGTTGAAATCGTACGGCTCTTGTGGGTCAAAGTACTCCTTGTACCTAGTGAAACAAATATCAGCTCAGTAAGTTTGGCCAACAATTATGCAGTTAAATGACAAAGGAATTTGTAAAGTTCTAAGATTACCTGCAATAGGTTTTGTTGTAAGGTAAGTTTTTGAAAGGATCCCGAGGTAGGGACAGCTCACTGAAGTCTTTAATGTTGAAGTAAGACAAGCTGTTGTTGACATAGCCAGTTAAACTTCCGTCGGTGCTGTATGCGTATTTGTACACTTCCCTAAAAAATAAGTAAAACGTAAATAAAATGAATTATAGAACACTTGATCTCAAAACACTGCCACTCCTGGTCAGAAGACTTCGGGGCGGTATGATAGGTTTCAAAGGCCAAAACTTAAATATTGTTATCCTATTTATGATCACACTTTCAAACCTATAGTACAGTTATGCAAAAAGATGATTTGGTTTGATCAACCGCCGGAATTGATAATGTAAATTGGCCACCGTAAAGAGTTTCAAAGCTGCCGTTTCGAGCGTCAGCCCTTCGTCAGAGTGAATGGTACAGTGCAGTCGACTTTACAAAAGGCGGCCAGAAAAATATCTGCTTCTGTTAGCGAGGAGTTAGTCTATCACCTCAGGGCTTCTCTCCTACTTCCCCAACCCCTCCTCCACCGGGATGAAGGCAAAGTTCTCCCCCTCTCTACCTTCCCCGATATCTTTTATTCTGTGCAAGCCCCAGCTACACAAGTTTATCCCGAAAGTGACAAGGCACACTGTAGCCTCATTTTCAAGCGACAATGCTCAACCGAACTTGTACATCACATTTGACACTCCTGAAGCATGAAACATAGTTTATGTTAGCACACATACCTCGGAATGAATTCTGACGTAAACGCGATCACAAAAGAGTTCACCACTACGGCAAACCAGCTCATGGTGCGGAGAATTCCGAACCAGACACCAATCCCTTGAGCCCGCTCTGCTACTGGTCGACGGAAGTTAACGACGAAATTAATGGCATCTATGCGAAGTTCCAGGATATTGTTGATGAGTGCAAACAAAGGTGCCAGGGGAAATGCAGCCACGAACATGGTAACAAAACCAAACTGGATTACTAGACATAAAATGAAACGAAAGCTTGGTTAGCTCGAGCCTGGCCCTCAGATAGTGGAGACGAGAGAAAGAGCAGGCGCGAGAAAATGGCAAGCAGGCAGGCGCTGCTGTTGCGGTCGCAAAGAATCGGTACTTTCCTACACGCTCTAGCTCGTTACGCGAAAGAAATTTTTCGCGCCCCTGCCTTTCCGTTCGTTTCCGCTGATGGAGGACCTAGAATTCGCTAAAGATGAACCACCTATATCAAAATTCACTACAAAATTACTTCTTTTAATTCCCAGATTAAAAAGAGAAACCTGAAAATTACATTTACCTGTTACAGCAATTAGCATACACGTGAATTTGCGTCATTTTGGCGGGAAAATCCTAGTCTTTGCTATTTTACCTTGACGATCTTACAATGAGGAACTTTTTACAAGCCCATTGATGAGGTTCTTTTTTATCATTAATAGGTACACAATGAAGACAAAATCAATATATCAACAACACACAGCCATCAACATGAGACTTCAAACCAAGTGAAGACCAAACATTACCCATGTCGTGATATTCGTAGAACATTCTCAACTCCGGTTCACCATTAATTAGATAATCTATCTCCCACTGCTCAGGATGTGCATTTGATTCATTTTCCTTACGCCCGTACCACCAACGCACGAAAGATCTGAAAAACAAAACAAAAAAACCATTCTTTAAAACAAATGAACGAACTTACGAATGAAAGAACGAAGCAAAGAGAGGGCAGTTGTGTAACAATCCAAAGAAATTTCGAACAGGCGAGCAAATTAACGAACTAAAGGAGTAAGTTAGAAGATATGGCGACAGAATGTAATACACCCTGTCAGCCACGAGGGAAAGGTATCATAAGTAACTAAGTAAGAGTGGTTTCTTCTCTTCAAGTGTGCTCACAAAAATAAATCAATTTGACCACCCATTCAACTCTCCCCCCTCCCCCTGTGTGGATTAGTCGACCAAGCCAAAGTTCTGACGTTGTTTTTAATAAGTTGGACAACTCCGTTCAAAGAACCTTGCCATCCAGCGGATAAATGCCCACAAAAGAGACAAACGCGTCCATCAGATAAGCGTTATCGTCTTTTTGAACACCTGGGGCCTGATATAGACATTTTAGTTCTGATTCCCATTTCTCAGTTCCAACTTAATTCAAGTTACTATGAAAAAAAAAAAAAAAAAAAAAGAAAAACAGACGAGTAAAATACTAACGGCAAAGCAAACTTGGAAATGGAATTGATGAACTGCTTGCCAACCATGATAACAGCTAACTGAATGCACAACTCAATAAAACATCCCGATGGGTCGCATCCTTCCATTCTTCCACCGCCGATTCGATTATAATTCCCAGGATATCCCACGATACGACTGCTTTTGAAGAACGCAATGTAAAACAGCGACGAGTACATGTTTACAAACTGGAAAGAAAATAGCTTCAGTGTTAAAATATTTTGATACTCTGTTCTGGTCCGGGGGGACTCCCACTCGGTTAGCGCGACCGCTATTTTCTCATACACAACTCCCAGCACAGTAATAGCGACAAGATTCAGAACAGAAGCTGTCAAAGAGGTTATAATTCGCGCGCCCTTCTGTATGTCCTCGTCCGGGAAGGCGGACAAAACAGCGACCATAGCTGCTCTGTAAATGACAACTCCAACCAAAGTAGCAATCACGAGTAAAACCATGAACGAAACTATTATAAAACCACATGTGAATTTCCCCGCCCGCAACGAAAACGGAATGTAGGGCTCCAATTTGCCTGTCACAGGGTTGGGTCGCTTGTTTTTGGCCTTTGTAACAAAAGCTGGCCTAGGTGGTTCGAATTGTTCTTCAAAATGCAACATGTCCCATTCGTGAGCTAAGCCTATTTCACGTCTTCGCCACATCTCCAGAAACACGGTTGCCCAGAGAGACATAAAAACCGCGAAGAACACCGTTCCTTCGTGGTCAAACAGATGTGATACTGTAGCGTAATCACAGCTTTTTGTTAGGGTCCAGTAACTGCAATCGTTGTCACAAAGCGGGCACATGTAAAACAACTCGGAGTTTCTCTCATCGCAGATCTCCTTAACTGGTTGAAATGTTTCCATTGTTATAAGACCAGCGACGAAGCAGCATACGCCGACTAAACCAGCAATAACAAGCATGAAATTGTACGTTCCTAGCCAGGCAAAATACAATGCTACACGAGTCCCAAAGTAATTCTTTATCGCATTAAGGGGCTGATACTTGTACCACTGACTAAAAGATGCCCAGTTTTGACATAATCGCTGACGTTCGTTTGTCGGAAGATTATCTTCGCTCTCTGTCCGAAGATCTTCATGCAAGGGATATGCACATTCGTAGACCCCTTTATGCAGCAGACGAGAGATTCCGAAGTCGTCCATTTCAGACGAATACTTCGTCGAGAGTAGAAAGCGATGGGTCATGCGGCTTCGGTCAATGTCGGAAAAAAACGTTTCCTTGTCTTCGATAAGGAAACAGTCTGACTTTGCCCGACTAAAAACCGCGGTTACCTGACGATCAGGTTTCATGAGAGAACGATCTTGAAGTTGGAAAATATTAAGAACATTTTTGGCCTTTTGAAGCCATTTACTCTTTTTCGAAGACTTGAGGTGTATTAGCCTTTCAGGCTCGCGAACAGGAACCCGAATCATCATTTCCTCTGCGCACTTGGCCAGAGCGTCCCAGGGAGCGTGGACAAGAACAAAGGTAAGGTTTTCCTACGATGGAAAAAAAAAAGTAAATAAAAATTCATTTTCAGGGATTAGAACTGTCATTTCTGTTTAGTCCATAGGATTTCAATACATTACAGAAATAAATCTACTTTCAGGAAAGATTAAATTACAAATGTTATATCTACAGATCTAGGCCCAGCTGCACAAAGGGCGGATAACGCTATCCAACGGATAAATCGCTATCCAGCGGATAAGTGATGGCAAACCGTAGAGCGTTATCCACCGGATAGAGATTTATTCTGTGAATAGCGTTATCCGACCTTCGAACAACCGGGACCTGGATGTTGCAGTGAACCTGTCAAATTAAGGCCGAAAGTATAATTGCCAACATGCCACTCAAACGATTCCTTAAGTATTGTATTTTCAAACCTGTTTGTTAGATGTTACGTGTTCTATCATCAAGCCTTGCTTTTTCAGATTCTCCTCGTATTTTTCTCTCATATCCGTTTTTTCCTTTTCTTCCTCTTCATTTCTCTTCTCCAACTCAGGTTCAGAATAAACTAACACGTAATCAATTTTCTGCGTGGAAAACAAATAAAATTTAATCAAATCAAATTAGTTTTGATTGTTATTGGATTACTGCTCACTACCTAAGAAGGCTCTGATAAAATTGCAAGGAACCACGTTAAACAAAAATCATTATGAGATCTTATACCAAGATGGCCGAAGTCTCCTTTAACTTAAAGAAACTCATATACTACAAAGTATGCTTTCTGTTATTGTCATTTGAAAACTAAATTTACTGCATCAACTTGTGGAGACCTTGAATGTAAACATCTTTCCTGCAGCTTACACGAAAGGAGAAAGATGTCAATTGTTTAGGTTTACAATATGATTTTTAAAACAATGCTGAATATGGATTTTACTTCTGACATATGTTTCCTACTGCTGTCTTGTATCACACCATGCACTAACACAACAAACATTAAATCAAGTAGAGTCCCACCTTATTCAACAATTCACGTTTACTTATCGATCCCGATAGACTTTGATCGCCCATATCTTGTAAAAGTATTTCCTCCATTGTCGAAGGATTTTTACCGGTAGCGATGCGCTCAAGGTTTATTTCCGAAGTGCTTATCGCTGCGACGTAGCTATCGCGTTTCTGCGATGCTTGACTCCAACGAATTGGGACAGGACTTTGTCGCGGTTTTTCAGACGCACTTGGCAATTCATACGCGGTGGAAGATGCAAGAGTCGTTTCATAAATGTCTCCGACGTTTTCTGCGGTTGCTATGCGTGAAATCGGATCTCTGAAAATGAAATGGGATAGTTTAATTTAGTGATGAGTAATGTTTCAATTACTTGTAAAAACAACGCATAATCATATCAACAATGGCGGTCTGAACACAAAATCGTTTCGTAAGTAAAACCCAGGTGGATAAATAAGTATGGTGGTATAACAGGTGGCAAACCACTGTGGCTTTCCTCTCGAAATTTGCAAATACGTCTTTGTGATTTGCTTGTTTACTAGCGTAATCAAGTGACAATAATAAAAGAAACGACATTTTCTAAACGTTAAGTGTTAATTCTTAAAGGGAGGTCCACCTATCAAGAAAAAAAAAACCGTCGTAATGCTTTCAGGCTGGTACCAAATTTTGCGGGTTTTTTTAACACGCCTTTCTTCTCGATGCAGGAAGTTGTGGTGCCTCGGAGTTTAATAACGAGTGAAAAAAATTTAAGCAAACTATACAAACTTAAAATTTTATCAATAATAGTGATAAAGATAATTTTTTTGCACCGTTTCTCACCAAATTTTCACCGTTTAGACCATTCGACTTCGATAGCATATTGCTATATCCATATACAGCGTCATCAAATTTAAAGCCATTAAGAAATGCGCGTTCTGTAGTTAATGTTAACCTGATTAAACGGACGCTATAAAATAAACTCACCTTCCTACCAGACAAAATACTCGTGATTTGTTCATTTTGTGTAGTTCCCGCAAAGGGAGGGTGAAATGGTTTTCTCGGTTTCAATTCCGCAATCAAAATAGGCGGAACGTAGTTTTACTTTGCATTGTTAATGAACAATGCAGAAACAATATCGTGATAATTTATGCAGAAAAATTATATCACATGCTTAGTTAGATGACATGGTGGCAAAGGGTGCGTGGAAAAAGATGTGGAGCTCTAAGAACTAACGCCTGTAAATATACATTTAACGCATAAATATCAGAAAAATTAGGTATCGACATTATCTTGGCAAAATTTAATCTCATTTTGAGGTCTACTGAAAATAATATTTTTGCAATAAAGAAATTCTCGAACAAAAAGGCAGTAGGAGTTCGAGCCCTAACTGAATCGTTAGGTTTATTTTTTTTTTGTTTGTTTCTTTTCGTTTTGTTTTGTTTTTTGCGAAAGACACGTTTCTCCAATTGTCATTCTCTCTTAGGAGTCTTCTAACGTAGTCTTAGAACTGAGGGGGGAGGGGTGGGGTAACATTCAATCGATGGATATTTAGTTAGGCATTTTATCTAGTAGGAGTGGAAAATACACTTGAATAAACTTGTGAATTTATCCTAGGTTACAATAGTGTGAAAATCTTAATTTTTTAGTTCAATTTTTGAAACATCTCCCGATATATCTTAAAGTAAGCACCACTGATTCAGAGACTCTTACTGACCGGAAGTGCGTGACACAAGGTCAACCTGTTCTTAAACAGAGACGATCAACTGATTTATCGTGTTTCGTCATGACAAACAATTTAAGATACACAATTAATAATTAAAAAGAAGTGGTTCGTTTCAATGTAATCGAAGTGATCCAAGACACCGTTAATTTTGAACAAGATCATGGGACTGAAAGGCTTAAAAATCTACCGGTTACAATACCATGAATGTAAATAATCATGGACTGTACTGGTGCATGCTGGTTTAGAACAGGCCAGCATGGCCACACTTACCGTAAAAGACTCGTATCTAAGTAGTGCCAGCTGTCTCATCGAACTCCTAAATACTATTCCTAACCGTAAGTTTTTTTACAGGTGAAAAAACTGACAAAAAGAATTTCTTACCTTTAACTTCGACTTCCAGGTCGATCGAATACAGATGTTATTACGACATGCCTTCACAAACGTTGATTGAGAAGAGATCTGGTACTCAAACATACCCCATAAGGCATTTCGCGTCGATCAATGAGAATATGCAATCATCCAGCAGAAATACTCATGAGCGGATAAATCCAACATGGCGGTCTCGATGAGCAGATTGCGGTATCACAAATTATATCAGTTTGTCCGTCTATGTAATGAATCTGGATACTCCTTATCCCACGTGTATCCACAGAGAAGGTCATTAAGTCACACTCTTTGTCAGATGTATTCTACATCTTCGCCTGTTAAGGCCAAAAAGTGGAATCAAACAGGAACGAAACAGCATGCGCACGGTTTTGACAAAACGCAGTCTCCTCCAAGGCCACATCATCTTCGGGACGATCTCACATCAGGATCGCATTCAAAGGATGATAAGGTTTCAAAAGAAGAGGAAGATCCCGAGTCTGATCCGGAGACTGAAGACGAAGAGGAACCGAAAAGATTTTCATATAGAAAACTGAAAAGTCAGAAATCTGGAAAGGGGTATTTGCGACCGTCTCGGTATATGTTTAGGGAAGTTGAGGCTACAGGGGAGGAAGAGAATCTATGGGAAAGAAAAAATGCCGATATAAATCGCAAAGGAAAAGTTAATTGGTATGCAAGACAAATGTTGAGGCTTTCTCACGAAAACAAGGTAAGATTATGTAAAGATAACTCTATCTTTAGTTTGTCCGTTAATTACATGTGTTTTTTTTTTTGCTTTTTTAGTTTTCTTAGCTCAATGATGTCATTAGAGACTGATGTGTATGGAAATTTATTGACTAAAGACAACTTTTACCAGGTTGATGAAGCCCTCGAACTCTTGTCTTCTATGAAAAAGGACAGACTTAACCCAAAGATAGAAGTTTACAACATTTTCATTTCTGCATATGCCAAGACTGGGCAAGTCAAGAAGGCTTTCAAACTCTTCAATGATGTAAGTGATATGTTGTCTAAATTTCTTATGACTTAGAAATTTATCTTTGAAAAATATATTGCTCAAAGTCGTGAAATCAACAGTACATAGATTGCAGCAAGTAACACCTTATAAACTTAAGTTGTAATGCAATACATTGTTTACTTCACGAAAATAATGGTATCCTTCAAATGATGCTTTACCCCTACAACCTACAGAAAGTAAAATGTAACAAATCAATTCACTGGGAGAGAGAGTGGGATTAAGCAAAGTTAGTTGTTGTGATGCTCCTTCTTATGTTCACCACCAATGATTTTTTGCCAAACTGAGTAGCTCCTTCATGATTGTGCCTTCCACAAGAGAATGTAAAATAGAGTCCGTTTATTAGCCAGATGGCTCATATTGCTAGCACTGATAGCCTTGTTTCAGTGGCATGAAGCAGTTAGAAGTATTCCTTCTCTCTTCTGGATGTGATGCTTGGCCATATTTACCCCAAAGCATTTTACCTCACATGAAGGGATGGGGGAGAACTTTGAGCAACTCTCTTGTCCAAAATCACACTAAAAAGACCCATTCAAGGGGCAGAACTAAACCTTTTGATTAGGATTCCTGCATACTTACTATATTACTATATCACCACAATAGGAGATGGTCTTCCGTAATGTATCCACAGCAAAACTCTAGTATCCCTGAAACATCTTGTAGCAATAAAAAGGTGGCTAGAGTTTCTAAAAATCTGTATTTTTTTCATTTGTTTAGGTTAAGAAATGGGGTCTGAAGCCAACAGCACACACTTACTCAAGCTTGTTCTATGCTTGTACTCAAGCTCCAGTTACAGAACGTACTTTGGAGAAAGTAGAAAAACTTTACACTGAAATTGGCATAAGAGTTTCCAAAGATGAACTGGAAATGAATCTTATTACATACAATGCAGCCATCCAGGCCTTTGCAGTTTGTGGTAATCCTGATGGAGCATTTGATGTGTATCAGGAGATGCGAAACAAGAAGTTTGTTCCTGATGAATACACCTTCACATCGTTATTAGCAGCCTGTTGCTTTGATCCAGTTGAAGGCCCCAGACTAGCTTTTCAATTACTGGAGGAAATGAAGTGGTTTAGATTACAGCCAAATATTTATATTTACAACTCAGTGTTGAAAGTTATAAGAGATTTTAAACTTTCTTGCCAAGAACAAACTAAACACCTACCTGAGGATACAAAGGGTCCTGTAAAAGAGGAAAGAACTTCTGGGCATGAGATTCAAATTGATGGTGGTAGTGAAACATCAGACAGTGAAATAAATTTTGAATTTAGTTCCTCAGAGAATCTTTTGCAAGAAGCAAGCATACTTGAAAAACAGAATGAAGAGAGTGTAAACTTGCATGACTACTTTCCTGGTGTGGAGAAGTTTATCCAAATAATGGCTCTTGAGGATGTTAATCCTGATATACGCACCTTTCAAATGCTGCTGCACCTCACATCATCAAAATCAGAAGAAGAGTACTTGATGAATCTTATGAAAAGTTGTAACATTACACCAGATGCTACTTTTTTTGACTCTGTAATCAAGAAAAAGGCATTAGAGGGTGATCTAAAGCAGGCAAAGGTAAACATATTTATACTTCTAAATACCCTATTTAACATATGCCTCAGATTTAACCTCTTCCTTTGTAGGACATTGGGTACACATCAATTGTAAACTTAGAATATAGCACAATTTACTTGTATGTGAGTACAAGAGTTTCTGGCTGGAAATTAGTTGAAGTCAGGAGTTGAATTCCTTAACAGCTTAACCTTTGCCCAATACACCCCTGACTTCACCTTCTTGTTAAAATACAGAGTCATTATAAATTAGAATGTGATTGTTACGCAGTTTGATTAATTAATTAGTTAATTAAGACCAGCACTCAAATTTTCTCTCATCCAGACTTGTCAAATGAATTTAACAACTTTAATTAATTTTCCCAATAACTATTTTACTATGTGTATGTGAGGCAGTGGGTTCCTAATTGCTGAAAGACAACAATTTTTGCAATCCAAGTAATACAGTTTTCTACTGCTTTCATTAATTGTAGATTTTAAAATTGTCATCTATTTTAATACAGGTTTACATGAAGCAACTGCAGGAGAAACTGCAGTTTTCTCCATCAGAAGCTTCTTACCAAGCATTAGCTTGTGGATGTAGAAATCAGAATCAAGGACTTACTTTACTAGATGACATGAAGGTTTGAAATATGATTATACTCTGATAAATTATATGATATTTTAAGAAGTCTGTTAACTATTACTTAGTATGCATGAGCATGGATACAATTTTTACATTTGCATGCAAGTAATAAGCATAAGAAGGAAATACTCAAATCAAAAACCATTTTTAAATGTTCACAATTGAAATAAATGCATTATTAACATCAAATGCAGTAATGAGGGGTGGTCTGTAATCTCCTTTGCAGCCATGTTTCAGTCTTGTCACCTAAAACTCTCTACCCAACCAATGGCCATTTGAGAGGGGAGTGGGGGGGGTGGGGTGGGGGTGGGGGGGGAGAACAGTGCATTGATGACTAGACCAAAAAACAATGGCAAAGGATCTTTCAGCTACAGTACACATAAATATTACTCATTGTTTTCTTTTACTTCTGACTTACCATTTAGGCTGAGGGAATCACAGCTGGACAGTCAGTATATGGAACACTAATTGCAGGAGCAGCTAAATTACGGCATTTTTCTTACTCGGTCAAGTTAGTCAAGGTTTGTATCAGAAATCTATTTTCAATAAGAAAACCATTGTCAGCTGTATTTTACATAACCCAAATGGATTTGTTTTGGTCTAGTAAGGGGGATATTGAAAATGGTTTGGGATCCAAAAACACTTTTAGGTATGAGAATTAGCAGAACAGGCCATTTTGGTTTCTCTTCATGCTTATTTTCAATCATTTGGTAATCCTAATCTGTGTCTTTCCCTCTGTTCCTGTGTCTGCCTTTATTTTCACCTGTTTGTCTGACTGTCCATTGGTTTGCCTGTATTCTTTGCTTTCTGTCACATGTCTTTATTCATGACTGTCTTTGTGGGGTGTGCATTTACCTTAGTTCTCTGGAGTATCTTTTTGGCTGTATTCTTGAGGATGAAGGGAAGGGGCAGAAATTATCATAGAGACACAAAGCAGTCAAGGAAATTTTTAAGATATTAACCTTGTAGGGCCTTGTACATGATTGTTGTTAGAATGCTGGAGCTGAGATGACTGCACCATAATACAGAAGACAAGGATCCTTTTTACTTTCGGTTTGGGAAGATGATCTTTTCTTCCCATGGAACGGATCTCTTTTGTAGTTTTCTATCTGTGTGTATATCTGCTGGCAGTATGTTATGTGTCTCTGAGCCTGTCTATCTCTGGCTGTCTGTCAACTGGTTCATTTTTTTAACTGTTATGTTACATTCACCAGAGAATGACAAAGGATGATGTGCAGCCCAATACTAGGATGATAAATGTCTTGGAGAGGATGTACAGCTTATCCTGTGAAAAACCCGACATTTCGGTAAGCAGTAGTCAGTTTAATTTTTTCCTACTAAAATTTTTCTATTTTGCCGCAGATCAGTGTAAATTCTCTCCTCATCACAGCCCTTTAACTCGGAGGAAGGGCCGACGCTTAAAACGTCAGCTTTAAAAACTTTATCAACCCATTTGATAAAATCATATTATCTTGTAGTACGTCCCACCAACGCAGCACCACAGTCTCTTTAGAAACTTACATGTACCTCTTTGTTTGTATCACTCTGTTGCTCAGTTTTCGAGTGAAGTTTTTGTCTTCAAAACACCATGATCCACCATGTCTCTTCGTTTCATACTTGTTTGGTGGTACAGTGAGAAGTTTGAACTAGTTAATGGTTTGAAGTGAGTAAAACGCCATAAGACACAACTTAAAGAAAAAAAAACGTGCTGAAAACGAGAAGGAAAAGTAGAAGAAAAAATTGTTTGTTGGATCAGCATCGCATCAAAGTTTCCTTAGCCCTTTACACCCTAAAACAAGCATGCATGTCGTCCATACTGTTTTCTGTACGTTTCCTTAAGTGCTGACAAGGATAATTTGTTTAACAATAAAGCACATCCTTAGTTGGTGATCATTCTCTCTCTTCTCGTGACCTCAATTTTTGGTTCAGAGGTGATATTGTAAGGAGAAATTAGATGCAAGTCATTCTTGGGGGTCAAAGGGTTAAGAAAAAAATCATTTTTATTCGTTAGGAATCAAGTTAAGTTAAATTAGAGATGTCGGAACGAGGATGCATGTGTTGAGGTACCCGGTTTCATTGCCACGTTCATTTTTGCTTTGCTGTTTGCTATAATTTCAGAATGACATGCCGGACCGTGTGGTGAAGCTCAAAAGATTCCGCTTCGTTGAACAGAAGGGTTTTCGCACATTTTATGAAATCTGGAAATCGAAACGACTTAAAAACAAGAATGCAGCAACAAAGACTAAAGCAAGTTCCAATGATAAATACTATGATAAAGGCAGAGACGACGACAGAAATAAAGATGACGCCGTCGACGACATTACAAGTGACGATGACGATGATTCTAAATTTAGCCATCTTTAGTTACCATTAAGACACCCCTGGTGGTATGCCGCTCTGTCAAACCGCTTCATGTGTATTGCTGCCATAAGAAGTCGATACGATTCATTCTTTCGCCGGTATCACTGAGCACCAACTCAAATCAGTTTAAATTTGTCCACAGATGAAGATGTTCTTGAAAAATTTCCATGTCTTGGTGTCAAAGCAAAACCATACTGCGACCTTTCACGGTGTTGTGTTGTGTAGCTTCATGTTCCCTTGCTTTGGTTCCTAACACTTAATAACACAGTTGATTTGGAAATCTTTTGTTTCTTAAAGTGTGATTGGTTGATATCGTCCAAGTATTCCGGATGAATTATTGGTACGGTCCGCTCTCTATTGGCGCTTTCTTTTTGATTTCTTCAGCTGTCCGGAAGTACCGCATGCCAACCAAACACCAAGTGCAGTTAGACGGATATCTGAAGGATTGAACTAACTAAACTTTTCTATGGCTCTCTTTATTGCATATTCTGGAAAAGTTCTCACAATTTCATAATGTGCACTCTTCACTATATGTAATAATATTCAAGGAAAACACAGATGTGTTGACTAAAACTACTAATTAAAAGCGGATTCTACTCCATAATGGTTGACGGTAAAATTAAAAAAATGCGACAGCCGATTGGAATTCTAAAGACTCATTGCTCTACTTTGTTTTCATAGAAAAATAACCTAATTTTTTCCTCATTGAGATAAAATACTTTTATAATGATGCTCTAAATACAAAACTGAGTTTCTTTATAATTGCTCAGTACATTCGTCTCTGAATATTTTTTTTTTTGGCAGTGCATTTACTGCATTTAACGCTTTCACACAGCTTGACAAGAAAGCGAGGCGAATCTAATTTTAAGAATTATACTATTCCTACTTTTCATCTTCTCCGATATATGTGCAGACATTCCAACCCCTTTAGAGGAGAGTATATTTTTTAGCGCCGAAGGTGCGAGCCTATTGGGGGGATCTAAGGCCATGCCCCTCCCCCCAGAAAAATGTTCAAATTTAATTTCTCTCAGGTGGCATTTCCTGCATTTGACATCAATTTTTTGGTATTCTATAAGGTCTCTACTCTTATCACAGATATCTTTGAGCTTTTCTTTGCAGTTGTTAATCCATCATTGCAGAGTCAAAAAGGAAGACATCTTTTATTACTTTTACGATGGCCACTTTGGAAGATCATGAATATTTGTAAACTTTCTGTCCACAAGGCATAAATGCATTCAGTGGGGAGCCACAAAAAGATTGCGAAAAATACATATAAGATAAGCAATTTTTTCTTTCTTATCAGAATTTTTATAATAAATCGGGAGAACCTGATAAAAATAGGGAGGGCGGAAAGCAACACATCAAATCGTGAGGGTTGGAATGTCCGTGTATGAGAAAATATTTGTTTACTAAAACCTCAAACAATCTATATTAGGTGAAATCTATCCATTCTAAAAAGAAATTCCCCAATTGCAACAATTCACTGTTCCATGGTCATTAATACATAACATCCGAGCATTTCTATTTAAAATGGTGATATATGTTGTTTTCCTTAAACTTACATCTTGGATTTGAGAGCGCAAATGACACCAGAATCGAAAAAAGTCTAAAAAAACTATTTCTGATATCGCTTATTGGATTATACAACAAACGCCGCCTAAACGTTCTTTTCTCTTTTTTGAAGACGTTACACTCACCAGTTCCCACTGATGTGTGTTTTCTTGTTTACAATGTATTGAGGTCATTTCTTCAATCGGGCTATGAATTGTATTCTATTAAACTACAAGCGATTTAAGAATCATTTGCACTGACAAGAGACGCCTGGTTGAAGGAGAAGACGAAAAACATTGCGTTACAAGCCAAACTTTACGCTGTCATCTCGTACGCCTCCATGACATATTTTTTCGGCACCAGACCTACACTATACCCTTGAGGTTTGAACAAAGACCCGATCCACCAATCGTTATGCGGCTTTTCGTAAATATAAATCAGGTCACCTCGCCGGAATGCCAGCTCATCTTTGTCATCTGCTTCACAGGTCCACAGGGCTTGATAGATGTTAGCATAGTTGATTTCAATCGTCTGAACTTCTTTGGGACTCGGAGGTGGTTCGTCTTTCGGTTTAGGTGCAGGAGGCTGTGGCTTAGCCGCTGGCTTTGATGGTCGCTCAGGAGCTTTCTCTGCAGCTGTTCCAGGAAAAATATATTTACCCGTTAACTACCAAAAGTTATCTTCCCCCTAGAATATCCATACATCATCTAGCAAACAGGTGACGAGAATATTCAAACTTATCAAGTAGAAGTTATCTAGATCTAAAAAAAAATTTCTTGTAACTACTTTACAATGAAATATGAAGCAGCTTTCTCTGCAGCTGTTCCAGGAAAAATATATTTACCCGTTAACTACCAAAAGTTATCTTCCCCCTAGAATATCCATACATCATCTAGCAAACAGGTGACGAGAATATTCAAACTTATCAAGTAGAAGTTATCTAGATCTAAAAAAAATTTCTTGTAACTACTTTACAATGAAATATGAAGCAGCTTTCTCTGCAGCTGTTCCAGGAAAAATATATTTACCCGTTAACTACCAAAAGTTATCTTCCCCCTAGAATATCCATACATCATCTAGCAAACAGGTGACGAGAATATTCAAACTTATCAAGTAGAAGTTATCTAGATCTAAAAAAAAATTTCTTGTAACTACTTTACAATGAAATATGAAGCAGCTTTCTCTGCAGCTGTTCCAGGAAAAATATATTTACCCGTTAACTACCAAAAGTTATCTTCCCCCTAGAATATCCATACATCATCTAGCAAACAGGTGACGAGAATATTCAAACTTATCAAGTAGAAGTTATCTAGATCTAAAAAAAAATTTCTTGTAACTACTTTACAATGAAATATGAAGCAGCTAGAGGAGAGAATTAACAACTAGATCTCGAGAGTTAAAAGGTTGACTACCGCATTTATTGCAATTTTGCTGACGAGTACGAAGACATAAGAATTTTTTAGATTTCCCTTTCACCTGATTTACCCACTCCAGCTAAACACAGAATTTCTCAGAAATTTACCACACAGACCAACTTCATACCGAGAGAGCAGTTAAATCAATGGACATATTATCAACTTACGTGACTCCACTGGAGGAATGACTGGCAGCTGTGGAATCTGGGGTTGAGGTCTTTTGGGTGGACGCATCGGAGGTGGGGCAGGAGCTTGAGTATCAGCAACTTCGTAATTTTCTTCCACTGACACAGGGGGTGGGGGAGGCGGTAAGTCTGAGGTGTTGTCAGGGGCGTTTGGTTCAGCAACTTCATACATGTCATCTTGCTGCGGTACAGGACGGGCAGGAGGGACGGGAGAGGCTGATGGCTGTCCTTTAGAAGGTCGCGGGGGTGGTATCTCTGGTCGTTTGCCTTCGCTGGGGATGGGTGGCATGGGTTCTGTCTTGCTGGGTCGAGGTGGAGGTGCAGATGCCTCGGGTAGTTCGTATTCCTCTTCTTGAATTGGTTCGACTGTTTTGTTTTCACCTGAAGTAAAATAAATAAATAAATAAATAAAATTCATGTACTCAAAAAATAAACCTCCAAATTGTTGATGCGACTTGCGCACGAAAATCGATGGTCTATTTAAGTGGCGTGAAAGGTTTTTATCGCCACGACATGAGATGAGAGATGTCCCGCACTGCGCAAATTTGCTGTCTGCAATTGAGAAATACCACGATAGTCTACGACGTTTTTATATGAAAACGAATACTCTAACACGCCCCATCCCGACTTTCAGTGAGCCATGACGCTATTATCTGTTAACTAACCAGGGAAAAGTGGAAGCGGGGCCTGTTTTGAGGGGACAGCCGTGGGAGAAACTTCGTAGTCAACCACTTCCCGTGAAGGGCCTGGAGAGGGGTGGTTTGAAACAGGTGGTTGAACAGTCTCCACTGCTTCGTATAAATCTTCTTGAGTGTCATCATACACTTCGTCTTCTTCTTCCACAGCTTCGTTTTTTAGGCACGCGTCAACATAGTGAAGGCTGTCATCATCTCCTGCGGTGTGCCTGTTGCGCATTTCTTCTAATTTAGCCCTTTGATGTTCAGACAGCGGAGCATCACAAGCCCTCTGAATGGCTTTTATCCACTTTTCTGTTTCTTCCTTACTGTTTGTCTCAAACTAAGAAAGAAGAGAACAATAAAAATGTCGCCCTCTACAGATCAGCTACATAAATCAGTAGAGTTTAAAATGCATTCCAACAGTTTTTTCTCAATTTAAATTTTAAAACAGTCCTGCGATTGCGACGGAGCATGTTGTATGTCAAAGCCAGATAGGAATTAGTCGTTAACGCACTACACATCAGAAGAAGTGCACATCACATCGGAAAATTTCATCGGGTTCGAGCCATAACCGAATTACTGTTTTGTAATCTTAAACAAGACATATAACCGTCATAGTGCCTCACTTTGCCCGAGCGGTTTAAATAGGAGGCAATGAACTGTAAGGGAACCCGACGGAACCCTAATCCGTTCATCAACATGGGGTAGTAATACTCCAAGTCGCCTGATGTTCCACACTGGGATGGTAACACTTGCCTAACATGTTTGTGGCCATGAAAAACTTGTATAAAATAACGAGAAGAGAGAAGCTCATAAAAAAGTCACTTCCCCAGAGTTCTTATATCCTAGTCCATTCCGTCTGCGTCTATTTTTTTCCTCAGGCTTCTTAAAACGATTAAAAAATCGTTCCATAATTTCAGGATATTTGAGAGGAAAGAAATATTTTTAGAAATTTCACTTTCGAAAGTTAACAAAATTAACAAAAGCACATTGAGGGTGTGACTCTTGTACCTGGTAAGTCCTCTGGCCACCCGAATGCGTGAGATGAAACTCTCGGCCTCTCTTATTGGCTAGCTGTACTTTGTAACCTGGCAGCAAGATATGCCCTTGTTGTTTGTTGGCCTTCTTGTCCTTAAAGTAGTACATCGCGTGGTTACGCACTACACAGAACCTCTTCTGAAACTTACTTCCCAAATACACCTTTCCTTCCTTGCGACGTTTGTTCAAAAAACCTGCAGGAAAATAATTTTTAGCGATCAAAACTACTAACTAGAATTTTAACAATTAGTAAATTAATTATTAAATAATATTGTCAAAATTATAAGAGAAAAAGAATGGTATTTGTAAATAATGTGAACCAATGCCCTAGGGTTTTCACTGAGAAATATTTTCTCTTCTCGAAAGTTTCAAAGTTTTCGAAACTCGACTCGAAAGTCTCGAAACTCCGACAAGCGAGGATCGAATTTCGAGGCACGTCAACTTACAGTACATTAGCCCATGGGAATTGAACTGGAGATCTCTGTGTAGCATCGGAGAATTCTGTGATCTTTGATGCCTATTGAACACGTAATAATACCCAATGGTGCTAAACTCTCTCAGCTACACATACAACAAATAGCATGCAAAATGAGCCTCTGAAGTTGAAGAATGTACTAAAGAAAAGTGGTTTAAATTAGTTTTCTGAAACGACTATTGGAATTCAGATAATTTGCATTTCAAAGTTTGAATGTGTTTGGAAACATGATACTGGTGCAGGGGAGCAAAATAAATTTAACATCAAAACCAGATGATGTAGCATGGTCATCATTAAAGCCAATTGGCCCACACTAGCAAAGCTTGTCCCAAGTTTTGTAGCCAATGATAATAACTTTTGAATTAATAAGGATTTTGTCTTACTCCCTTGGATGGGATGCTGGTGCATCACAGGTTACTCCCCTCCCTCCCCACCCCAGCATGTCATCAAGCTTTCTTCATAGTTCATCAAAATTAATTTACGCTCCTGGGCCTGGTTGTTCAAAGGCCAAGTAGAGCAAACCTAGTGTTCAATTATAACCTGGTTTCTTCATTCCTTTTGTTTAAAAGCCTTTTTTGGATAATTTTCTCTATTCTTTTCAGAACATCTAATCATCAAATTGTAGACAAAAATGACCAAAATGAATTTTCTTTTAAAGCTTTCAGATCTGAAACCCCAGCTTTGAACAACCCAGCCTTGGATAGAGAGAGGTAATATAGGTAAACTAACCCAATGAACTTTAAACCCTAAGCCTGCTATCCAGCCTGACATTAGGAGACAGTATCCCTCACTAACTAAGAACATGTGCCTAGTAATCATAATTAAACAACTTTAAACCTGAATACTTTCCTAGTTTACTAAACTGCCTACCTTACATCTGATGAAGCTCAGTAAAAGAGCATCAGAGGTAAATGTAATAATAAAATCAGAAAGTCAAAGGTTTCAAAGTTATGTTACCACCCACTGCCAATTTTTTGAGCTCACAACCAAACTTATTTCAATTATTGTGAGGAGATCTAATCAATACCTGTTATAATGACACCTTGAACTTTCTCAGGACTTGTGCTCTGTTTTAGTTGATCCCAGTTGACAGTTCCATCTACTAAACTATCTGGTGCTTCAATGCCTTCATACATCTCACCATCTGCGTCCTTTGGAGCAGAATGATCCGTGTCTGTAACTAAACCACACAACTCCAATTGTCATTCAGTGGTAGTATTATGCCAAGCAAGAAACCCTTCATTGTTAGGTTGGTCAATCAAGTCAGGGAAAGAGTAAGTGGAGGTCGCCATCAATCCTTATAGATATACCGTCCTAAAATGTACAATGCTCTTCTCCCTTGAAGCACATGCTGGCAAATTGGCAGTCGAGTCTAAGATGCAACCTTGTCATCTTTACCCGTCTGTTTTCAGGTGCAATACCAGACCATTGTTAGACCCAAGTTAGACCATTGGGGGAGACAATGATTATGTTAGACTAGTAGTTGAAGACAAAGCTGTGTTGTGAATAATCCAAATGGGAGCCTAACCAGTCTGATATTAGGACTGCATATTTTAAGTTAAGTAATTATAAGTTCTGGGGATGGCTACTCACATACACATACCATTCACTTTGGGTTTGTACACCAGCCTTGGATTCCAAACTATTCAAAATTGCAGAATATTGTAGAGAGGCTCCCCAAAAGGTTAACAGCATCATAAAAAAATGGTTTTTCTTTCAGTAGTCTTGGTAGAATCAGAAAAAGTGTCATAACAGATGCTTATTGATCAGGATTTCTTTTTTATTTCCTGGCAATTCAGATAAGGAGACAAGGGGTCGGTGTTCTCCCTTATTTTAAGTATGACAGGTAAAATACATTTTCAAATCAGTAAGGCAATCCTTTTACCTGTTGAATTTTCAAGAATTCCAAGCAATTTTAAAAGGTTATAAGAGGTACTACGGCAGTAAATGTTACCGGTTACTGCCTAAAAAGGAGAACACTGCAAGGGGTGTCACTTTTCTTGATCCAGTGATAGTTACAATTTTAGTTTGTTACAGTCAAGGGCAAAAGAGGAATCAGAATAAAAAAAATCTTTCTACTTTCCACTATTCAATGGTTAACATTCAGCTTTTCAGAACCACTGACTGCAGCTACAACTGCATTTCTTCAGAAGTTAATATCAACTTAATGAGTTAAATGACAATAACAATAACTAAGTATTTACTATCCTCAATACCTTCATAATCTTCATCAGCACCTGGGATCTCATAGTTTTCTTCTTGCTCAGCTGGAGCTGGAGGCTTCACACTTTGCTCTGTAACTTCATAATTCTCATCTGCAGTGTTCTCTGCTTGAGGTTCTACATAATCTTCTTGGCCTGGATCATCTTCCATAGCCATGTAGTCTTCACCGGCAGCCTCTCCACCTTGAGCCTCATTTTCCTGCTCAGCTGACATCACCTCATAGTTCTCACCACCCGTATCCGCACTTGTTGGTACATCATTTCCCTCGACACCCTGGCTCATTTCATAGTATTGATCATCTTGAGCTATAACAGCTGCAGAATACAATTTACTTTCTTCAATAATTATCACCTTTGTGCACAACCCTTGGCCTCAGCCTATATCCCTCTCATTCCGAGGAGTAACAATTAACTGACATCCCCGTACAGCATCCAAGAACTGCCCTGCAGTCATATTAAATGAGAGTAAAGATACATTGGTCTTAAAACTGGTAGATTTATAAATTTGTCAGCTACATTTCATGTTACGATTAAATTTCCAGAAACAGAATGGGAAAATAAATACCAGCCACGTCATCATAGAGTTCCTCTCCACCCAGGTCATCATTGGCTGCTGGTACAGGTGCTGGCACAGGAATTTTACCCTTTGGTGGACGTGGAGGTCCTTTACCACCACCAGACAACTCATTCTGCAATCCTAGTTGGGTTTTCAACTTTCTGAACTTGTCTGCTAGCAAGGTACGCTCTATCTCTGCTGCTGGAGAAAGTTTTTCTTTGGCCAGTGTAACAGAAAAAAACTTTTCAGCCTCTGAAACGAAAAGGGCAGAGTAAAAAGATCAAGGTTGAAAGTCCAAAGCAGGCATTCACTAGTTATTTGTATATGAGGTAAAAAACATCATTCTCAAGGCAGAGTGAAGGCAAACTGGTCTCCTTGGGACTAACAAACTCTAAATCATCCTTGTGTTTACTATTACAATTAACCCTTGTACCCCCCCAAATGATTGACGTGTAACTTCTCTTAATGACAACCTTATCTTTTCTAGTAAACAAGTAATGAGAATACTCAAACTTATCAGGTAGAAGTTGTTATCTTGATCTAACACCAAATTCTCATAACTGATACACAAGGAAACGTGAAGCCGCCAGAGGCAAGAATTGATAATCAGATCTTGGCAGTTTAAGGGTTAACACTCCTATTGACCGATGGTCGTAGCAAAATATTGTCAGCATTTACACGAGTTGGGAATTTTCGCTTCCTGTAAATATATAAAAGATTATACATCGAGTGTTTCGCATTCTTGCAATTCAGTACCTCCGCGTATGAATGCATGCTTTGAAATTCGCTGAACTACATGTATAGGAGAAACTACGACGGAAAAGCACATGACCACATGCACATGTAGTTATAACGCATGAACTAAATGTATACTGGGTAAAAATTCGTCACAGCTACAATGCCAAGCAGTTATACATGTATAATACTGAAATTTGTAGGATGTTTCGAGTGCATATTTCTCTTCGTGGCTTCAGCCTTCTCATTGTTGGTATTCCTGCCATATGCAAGTCAAGTGATAAGCATTAACTATGAAGCAGCGAAGTCATTCATTTATACTATCAAAGTAACAAAGCATAATCGCAGAAAACTTTCAAATGCTGTCTGATATACCGGAAGTCCATAGGTTGCTTCAATGGAAGTGAACGATCATGATCACGATTACTCTCTCGCAACAAACACGCCACCGCAAAGATTAATCTCTAATTTAGCTTTAGCTTACCACAAACGGCCTCCTTAACATCCTTTCCGACTGGATCCATCAATATTTCGCCTAAAACGAAAGCCAAACTACCAAACTAACAAAAAATACATCGCCTTCTACACAAATAAACAATCACTTTCCGCACAAGCTTCGCCGCATAACACATTCAATATGTATTATGGGTAACATTCATATTTCCTCGTACTCAGTCTCGCTCAGTCATTTGTTTCTCGGAAATAAAAAAAAATGCTAAAGTAGGCAAATTCCCAGAATTCTACGCTCATAACATACAAAATGTCGTCTTTAGGATCGGAAAATCGTATGGAACCCTTTTTTGTTTCATCTTGGAGGCCCAACTCTAACCTACCGGTACGATACGGTCATAGCGAACTTGGTTTCTTTTCTATTGACGAAGAAAGGCACTTCTTACCAAACAAATGTAAACTTGGGACGTTGCAGCTACCACAGAACTGTGATAGCCTCGATATAGATTTAAATGTGGGATTTGAGCAATGGAAAGATCTCCCAAACGTCCAACAACACCTTGATTCCATGCTGCAATGGATTCTACTGAACAAACAATTGATGACGAGAACAGGTGACTTCCGCTCGAGCAAGGATGGTGGCAGGTACTTTCATGTAGAGTAATAGCTTGTATTTCTGAACTGCAGCGATACAACAAATAGTTAAGCACTGTCCTGCACTCTGAGAGTATGGGAGAAGGTTAACAGTTTTTTTATCATGCGCAACTGAAGAGGAGCGAGACCCTCGTGAAATGAGTGGAGATGGAGATGAAGGAGTAGGCTTCTTTTATCTACTACGTAAAAAATGTTCTTCTTGTTGTTGACTTGAATACGCCGATAGCAGGGTAGCTTTCAGTAATCGCCATTTCTTTTTATCAGTTCCAAGCGAATATTAACAGAACCAATAATTTTACTTGCTGACTACCCAAGTGCGATTACAAAAAGATACTCAGAATAACGATCCAAACGGCGGATAGAATGCCTGCTGGGATTGCCAAAGTGATGCGAGTGTCTTCTTTCACACTATTGTTGGTCTCATCCATTTGAGTAAAATCGCAGAATCTTTCATTGCAGCTGAAACTTTCACCTCGATTTCGAAGAGTGACCGGGAGAGATAAATGAGTGAGGGTTTAAGGACAAATATTGGCATGAGGAAAGGTTTAAATTGAACTACCACAGCAAAATTTTAATATGTATACAGCTGACTTGGAACTAATTCCAGTCGAGTTTTGCAGCTCAACCTGTCTGGACATTTTAAGCAGATTTATGTCGTTGACGGAAAAAGCTTCTTCTTTCTCAGTTGCCAAATTATTCAATGGAAACATTGACTATGCAAGGGAGACTTTTTAATATGTCTTTTTTCTTATGCACCAGTTAATCTTTTCTTCTAGACTGGATGTGGACTTTGTCACGTCGCGTGGTAATCTGGCGCGTATCCTTAACATTTGGAGTGGAAAAGATGGCAAAGGCCGAAAGTGGACCCTTTTGGCCACTCGCTACAGAGGAACAGTTTACCTGAGCCACATCGAAGATAATCGAGACGATGAAATGTCGTCCTTTGCTCGAAGGGTTTGTTACTGGGGAAAAAGGTTTGAAGTGGAAGTCACTGCACCCGCAGAAGAAGACTCGCTCCCAGGCTATTCGCGCGGAAACAAAGAGGAACGATATGGTCCTATGAAAGCTTACCCAGGGTTCTTTTCAGTCGTAAGATTTCAGTTGGAAGGTCATAAGATTGCGCTAAGAGCTGAAATTGATGCCCAAACGCAAGTAAGTGATTCTGACATAATTAAAGGTTCCGATTAATTAGGAAATGAACGCCTTATACCACTTTCCAAACTTTAGATATTTTTACAAACTAACTTGAGAAGACACTCCGGACCCTGCAGTATCACTGCAGGGCCCAGAGATTGACGAAAATCGGACATGAAACGTCGAGCTCGACCCGTTTAAATGGACAGAACATACACTTGATTTCTGGGTGGAGCAGTTTTATTGTTAACTGCGCAGATACTTGAGAGAATTATGCCCCACGTCGATTAAATTTCATCAAAGAAATTCTTTGAGAGTATACTACTGTTTCGACTAAGTTTCGACTGGTTTGCGAAGATCTGAAGTGACAAGAAAACATTACTAAACATTACTCTTCCGCTTGATTTTTCAGGCTCTGGATGAGCTTCAAATTCCAGACTACGTTGAACTCAAAGTTACGACCGAAAATATTGTGCGGGCTACTTGGGCGTTTAAACGAAAGAGACTAGTACCCTGGTGGTGTCAATCAATCATTTCAGGAACGCCGCTTATTGTGTACGGTATCCGAGACTACGATGGTCACGTGAAACGTATCCAGCACGTGAGAACTGACGAGATACCTGATGAGGTTGGGCATGAAAATCTCGACAAAGATGGGTGTTTGATGTTCTTGAGTGATGTGCTCTCTTGGATGAAAGACATCGTGTTCGAAGAGGACACCATGGCTGTCTATACCTTTCAGTGGGATCCAAACGCGCCTGCTAATGGCGTGACGGTGAGCCCGTTGCGTGACACACAGAGCACTTTCTTGCCTGATTGGTACTTGAATGAGATGGAAGATTATTTTGCGAGTCTTTGTGATCAACGGCAAAGCAAAGGCCAGAAAAGAAAAATGGAGGACGAAAGTCAAAATAAAGATCGAAAGGAAGGAATGAAGGATATGCGTAAACGACTTGAAGAATCTTGGCCAAGAACAACGGAGTCTGGAAAGTCGGACTATCATGAGAACATACAACGAAGGAATTTATCCCACCCCACGACGCGGAGGTCGTATGACGACCGCGATCGCGGAAAAGCAACGCAGGTGTTGTCGCATGACACACCTCATGAGGGGCGCCGCCCAAAAAGAGAATCGTCCCAAAGAGGAGATTTCAAAAGAGAACATCACGCGTCAAGCGTGGCCTATAGAAATGATACCGAACGTGCCATTGGAACTGAGACGCGACTTCATCTTGGTAGAACTAGCACTCGTGATGATCACCGGCACCCATCGCCACAGTTTCATCAAAGTAACAGAAAGCAACTTGATAAAGTTACAAGATCTGAAAGATACCGTCGAGAGGAGGAAGATCAGAGACGGCCACGGTCGTGGTCGGTTATGTCGCCACGTATGGAAACACATTCCCTAAGATCGGGTAATAAAGGTTATCCTTTTGCCGATGCTGAACGGAAATCAGAAGAGTCAAGAGTTAAACGACCCAAGCGAGACTCGGAGCATCGAGCTTTCAGAAGACACTGATATTCATATCGGAACTTCAAAAAAGAACCTTTAAATCGAAATTCAGTTACCTATAAACAATCTTCACAAAAATAGGAAAACATAGCGCGTGAGGAAATGCAAGATATTTTTTGTTGAAAATACATTTTAGGAACGTTTAAGTATTTTTCACTTTGTTTGATACAAATGTACATATGTAATAATCATTCTCTGTCATATTTAGTCTAGACGTATTTGAGGCTACCACCTCTATTTTTAATCGAGATTTAAAAGAGTCGATTATCCAAACAACCAATGTATTTTATAGACAATCTTTTAACCAAAAAAACAAAACAAAACAAAACAAAAAAAGAAAACAACAGAAAAGCCTTGTTTGGTAAGGACCGTTGGTAAAAATTTTGTACCATACAAACAAAATCTGGTGAAAAATACACCGCGAGGTGCTTACTAAATACATTTCGTGTTCCGAACTCAAAGAAGGTGGAAAAAAAAAGATAACTCAAATTCAGTAGATATAAGTAGGGATACATGCATGAAAAATAAAACTACACTTTTATTAAGAGTGTAAGTATCTTTCACAGCATTAAAACGTTCAAAAAGCATGAAGCAAGAAGTCTTTTGTGCGAAGATCAGGTCACCTGTTGATAGCATTTTACGAGGAATTATCGGTTTTGTTGACTCTACATTGACTCTGGAGTTTTATTGAGGTTCTCTTGCTAATGTGAGTGATAAATGATGAGGGCCACAAGTGAAAGTAACGTAGAAGAGCATAGCTCTTGGCTTTCCTAGATCACTGTAATGGTAGGTGAATGAGTGTGGCTATTAAAATTCTTTGTGCACTACACGTGAAGTTGCGCTTGAACTTCAGTGCCAGACCTCTAGCAGACCTCTTGCGCTCGCCGATTCGAGTAGCTCAGCGCCGCTCATAATTCCCCGCGGGCGATCAAACGCTTGTGCCGAAGCGGTGATAATAAGCGCCTAGTTACAGGCTATTGAGTGCTACACGGCTTAGGAAAGCTACTGACCATATAGTCGTTCTATTTTGTTAAAATAGGGCTCAAATTGATGCTCATGCTGTGAAATTGTCAAGGTGAGTGACAAAAATGTGTTATGGGGCGTGTGAGGGAGGAGCGTGGGGGTGTGGGGTGTGGGGTGTGTGTGTGTGTGTGCGTGCGTGTGCGTGTGTGTGTGTGTGTGTGTGTGTGTGTGTGTGTGTGTGTGTGTGTGAGGGGGGGGTCCAGCTAAGGGATATACATATACCCATTACTACTAAGTTGAACGACAAAAAGTTACCGAAGTGACTGATAAGACCTGAATAACGGTAGTAGAATTAAACAAGCAAATCCATCTGCCTTCCGAAGCGTATCTTTTCTTATGATCTTATCGGACTTCTATGTCTGTGGAGGGAATGCACAATTATTTCATACAAAAATTGTCTCGAGACGACTCTAGAGACAAAGTTTCAGCGGATGAACTGAACGGTCTCCATCGAAGCTCCTCTCAAAGGACCCTGAAAACGAGGCTTGTTCACGCAAATTACATGACATACACTTCTTCGTCCTTTTTATTTTCGAACAAATCTGTGAGCGGAATATGTTTTCAAAGCGTCTAGTTTTGAGCCAGAGAGGCTGTCGTGCGGCGTTTTTCGGGCTTCAGAATGTTCAAAGAGGCTTCGCTACTTCTTCAGGTATAGTTCTATGCTTTTTTTTACGGATCAATTCCGGTGAACCAAATTTTTTGCCCAGACTGGTTGAAGGTCGGCTAAACGTGCACGACCTCTTGGGGTTCGGCAGTCACAATTCCTTACAAGATCGAACGTATTAGAGGAACATTGTTGACAGAGATGAGTTTAAAACTAACTCTTGCGCTCATAGAAACTTCGTATGCAACGAAAGCTTGGCAAAGTCCTTTTATATGCGCAGTTGTTGTTAAAGCACTAGAGCTGAAATCAAATTCAAAATTAGGCGCTTACTTTAAAGGAAGTTTCGGTCATCGGTGGTCCTCGCAAGCCTTTGATTCTAGAGAAAAACATCGTAATTGCACTACCGAATCGGTACAGATGGGAGAGAGAGAGCGAAATTAAAGCAGATTAGTAATGGTGATATGATTTCGTGGAGTTCAGTTCAGTCTGTGATATATGAATGATCATTCGACGACTGTGAAGCGGCAGACGACCGATTTATCAATCACGAGTAAGACTACAGACAGAATTGGACGTCCTATCAACAGTTGATCAAAACTATGTCAAAATTTGACATGTAAACTAGCCATTGAGCATGCTATTTCATAAATAAAACAACCGTTCAATTGGCTAAATTAGCGGCAACAGCTCACACACGACGTGTACTGTCCAATTCTATATGTAGAAGCATGATGCGAATATTGTCCATTTACAATGTTCAGTTACAAGCATGATGGTCCTATATTAATAATGGTGACAGGACTGAGTGCAGTCTGTAATCATACAATCATACAAAGTTGGATGGCCCCAAAGGTCAAGTACACCCATAACACAAACATTGTTCTTTATTTGCTAATGGCACAGACTAAGAGGAGTCCATTTTGGTATGTCATGATACATTTACTAGTGATTAAGGCTGGCAGGGACTGCTTCAGTCAAATTAAAAGCTTCAAGGAATCACAAAATGTTATTTTATATTTTGCCAATTGTCCATATAAACTTGATTCAAGGGATGTCTGTACCCAGTATTTGAACTTTTGAAATGATTAAGGTAATTCTTGCCGTTTCATTGCTACAAGAAAGAGTCACTCCTTGGTACAACATGGGCTTATTTTAATTTAAGAGAGTCACCTTCAGGTATGCATACAAGTCATGTATTGTGGCACTGTTTTTCATTGGTTTGAATTTCGATTCATTTTTGCGGATGCAAGGTTTTGTTTATCTGTGAGTCTAGTGACTCTGAACTGAAGCAAATTGCAAGTCAAACAATATGTGAAATTAATCAAACAGCACAGAAAGTTTAATTTTGAGATGTAAAGACAATGATAGTAACAAATATTTGTTTGGGTTCCTAGGACCTCTACTGCAAAAGACAGCACCTCTTGATCCAGGACTGGAAATGCCACAATGTGATTATGAACCTGAACAGTACCAGGTGGTACACATTAAACTAATCTTAAACAATGTTTAGTATAGTTCAGCTCTCACCATGCCAATGGAGACTGTAGATCTGAGTCACAAAGACATATCTGGAGTTGATTTTTTTTTTACCTGCAAAGAATGAGCAACAAATCAATCTTCAGAGTTGAATAGCAAGTTGAGAAGCCTTAGGTTAAAGTCTCAAAAAGTAATTTAATGTGTTGAAAAGGCATTAAAATAAGCCTTCCAGGTGGGGATTGCTACAACCAGCGAAGCTATGAGGCCTACATGGGGTAAAAGTTAAAACATTTGGCTTCTCTGCCCTATTAAAGACAAACTTGTTAATTAGGCTTTACTTTCAGCATTCCAAGTGTTTTGAATTTGTAGAGAACTCATTGGGATCTATTTGTCTTTTCATTAAATTGTGTACATTTATCACCTTTGTTTGAGTGATATGTATGTGTATGTGTGAACTCTGCTGTTACTTTTTTATTCCTAGGATCTCATTAATAATTCTCTTTAATGTCTGTCATATAATTCATAGGATGTTAGTTTGGAGAATTTGAAGTTGGATCAACTAAAAATTTCTCTTTATTCTCATCACTTGTCTGCTTGATCTTGAATTGATATTGTAAGGAGAAATTCTTTCTCGGTCACTCATGCAAATTAAAGGGGTAACCCATTTTTGACTCTCATAGATGATCAACACTTAAATTCTCAATTTTGATATGCTCTCAGGCAGACATGTAATGAGAATTTATAGTATGAATCAATGATAGAAAATAGCTTTGATGTAGCTTTAAATTATTAAATAAAGGTGTGTTTGTTTGCTCTGATTTATCAGGGAATCTCATTTGAACATGCTAAAGAAGTGAGGAAAACCTATCTGAATCCAGCTTTGTTTTCATATTACAAGGAACCAGTGTTTATTTGCAAGGTACAGTTATGGATTTTCACAGATATACTCAAGTCAGGACGGCACAGTGTTATTGTGTTTCCTTACCACACCCCAATTAATCATGGTCCTTTTTAGAAAAGAAACTCTCATGACAAGTCTCATGAAACTCTGAGAAGATGACAAGCACTTGTAAAATTTTTTTAGCTACACCCTGTATACTGGTCAGGAATAAATTTTACCAGCTTATTCAGGAGAATCCTGATTTGCATGTATATCACACATACTTTTATTGCCTAAAGTGTGTGATTCCCAAACTAGTTTCTTTTAAGACCTGGTTAGTTGATCACCTTACAATAATCTCCCAGAAAATGATAATTTTTGAGGGACAGCTAGTCCTGGCAGATTACCCCACCTAACTGTGGTTATTTCAAATGCCACCACTCACTGAATTAAATAATTGTTATTAATTATAAAAGATCATTTAATACCCAACTGCAATAAAAATTGCCCTAGACTTCTTAACATGTTGTCATTTTTAGGGTCACATGCAGTGGCTTTGGGACAGTGCTGGAAAAAGATACTTGGATTTATTTGCTGGTATTGTGACAGTCAGTGTAGGACATTGTCATCCGTAAGTTTTGGTGAATTGTTGAATTATCTTAGAAAATTAACTGTAGACAGTAGTCATGACTGGTGCTTACTTACATCTTCACTCCCTGAGGCACAACCAAAAAAATGAAGTTCTTCTGATGATATTCATGTGTTTTTAAGCACTGAAAGATGATGGTATGTAAGGGAAATATCAGTAAGGGAACATCATTCAATTTCTCTGATCTAAATTAAATTAACAGAAATGTGTGGTAGAGAGTACTGAGAATTAACTTTTAAATCTTGGGCAAGAAAGGGTTAAGATAATTTCTAGAAGTGGGGTTATACAATACATTAAATCTTGTGCTTAATATATATCTCCATGTCTGAATAGTCAGGAAGCTCTCCAGTTTATGATAGCTGATAAAAGTATCTGTTGTTCTTCAGTCATGTGACCAAAGCTGCAAAAGACCAGTTGGATAAATTGTGGCATACGACTAACATATATTATCATCCAACCCTCCATGAATATGCAGAGCTTATGGCATCAAAACTTCCTGGAAACCTTAAGGTAAACTGAAACTAGGGTTTTTAGATAATAAATAGGTTCAGAAAATTTTGGTTGTTCAGTACTTAGTATTTATAAAAAAATAAATGAAAGGGGTCTCTGAGAAGTATTAGATGGTAATGGAGTTGGGTTCATTAGAGCCAGTGTAGATATCCTGTTAATAAACAATTTGCAACATCTAACAATGTTTCCCTCAACTTCAGTGAGTTTTATTTTAGTGTTGTAACCCTCATTGAATGAGATACAATTCTGTAAAGGGTTTCGTGGTTTTCTGAAATGTTAAATGTCAGGAAATTGGTCAATGAATTATCCATTTATGCATGATCACTCTGAAAAGACTCACAATGTAAATTAATTTAACACTGAATATTCAACTTAGAAGGAATTTAGGCAGCCAAACTTAATTTTTCAGTGCATCCCTTAATCACTGTTTTGGTTCATTCATTAATTCCATTTTTATTTGATTGTGTCTTTGTAAGTTTATTTTTATTTTACAAAGTGTGATCTAATCCAACTCTGAGATTTTTTTATGACAGACTCTTCCTTTAATTGCCTGTGATGTTACAACTAGGAAGATATTGTTGTTTACTATGAACAAGGCAGATCCATAGCTCTCTTGAGCTACAGTGTAGCTAGTCAGGTTATTAGGTAGGGAAATATGCTTTGAGCCTTTTTTTCCTTTTAAAAATAGACAGTGTGTGACTGTGGTAAATAATATCATTGAACGATGCTGACCATGACTGTGTCAAAATTTCAAAGGCTTGTATCGTGTTTTATTGAGTTGCTTGACATTTAAAATCTTCTACCATTGACTATTTGAGTTGTTTTGCCCACTGACCAAAGGCAAACAACATCCTCTAGCTTGGAAAGATTATTATCATTGGGCTTGAAGACAAATAAAAATGGCATTTACTACTTCTGTTCAAGCAAACCTGCGAGAATGGCAGGATCGATATGTAATGCCCTAAATTTTTGTACACAGAAGTATGTACATAGTGTAGTTCAAGAGAATCACCTTAATTGTCTTGCTAGTTATACAATAATTGGGATCCAAATTTTATGTACATTTTATGTTTTCATTTTAGAATTTTCAGGAAGTTCTTTCTTTTTCATCAGGTGTGCTACTTTGTAAACAGTGGCTCAGAAGCTAATGATATGGCCATCATGATGGCAAGAGCTCACACTGGAAACTTTGATTTCCTTTCTCTGAGGTAAACTGTGGAGTGACAAACACTAATAAAAACCCCCAAGATCTGATTTTCAACTCTTCCCTCTAACTGCTACACATTTCCTTGCAAATTAGTAACAAGAATTTGGTGTTAATTCAAGAAAACCATTTTTTACCCAATAAGTTTGAGTATGCTCATTACCCATTTACTGGAAAATGTATGGAAATTCTAGGGAGAAGTTACATGTTAATCACTTTTGGGAGTTGAAGGGTTGAAAGAAATGACATAGCATTAGAAATGGTTGACCTTTTAAACTCACAACATAATAATGATAATGATAATTTCCCTTTCAACGTCTTCAGCCATGCTCTTAGCTCATCAGGGACATCTACCGACCCCAAACTTAGTAAAAAAAAGGAAAGAAATCACCTGATGTGTACAATATGTGGATATGTTGATTTGAACTGTGTTGAAATTAGCAGGATTCATTTGGTTTCTTTTGTGGATTTGTAATAGAAATGCATATCATGGTGCCAGTCCATACACTCTGGGGATTCTTGCTCACAGCACATGGAAACTCAATGTCCCCGTGGGATTTGGATATTTTCAGGTAAACGGCGAAAAGAAGTTACATGTAAATGTCATTTGATAACGTCTGCAGTTTTTGTTTCGATGTCAATATTCTCAAGTCCTTCTGCTCTGCTGGGTTGTAATGTTTTTAAAACGCTTATCTCCCCAGACTATGAACCCAGATGTGTACCAAGGACCCTGGGGCGGAGCTAACTGCCGTGACTCAATAGCACAGGTTGATGGGAATTACCGCAGCGTTTGGTGTAACTCACTTTATCATTGTTTCATTGTTTCATTGTTCATCCATCTACCATCTATTAATTCATTCATTAATTCGTTCAATCTTTCGTTTCTCGTGCTTTATTCGTTTGTGTAATCCACTCGTTTATTAATTTATCTCTAATTTATTAAATGTATTTATTCATTTATCGACAGACGGACAGAACATGTAATTGTGCGGCAGGTAAACCTTTCTTGAAACAAAAGAAAAAAATTCTATCAATAGATATGTGTGAGGAGCTTTTTCATTTTCAATGAAGTGATGTCGAGTACACTATCTAACCAAAACATTTGTATCAATTAAGGTCAGTGTATGGCTTCCAAGATGTATGTTGATCAGCTGAAAGATGTCCTGGTGCATTCGACTTCAAAAAAGGTTGCAGGATTCATAGCTGAGCCTATTCAGGTCAGAATGCTTTTCCCAACTTCTGAGTCGTTTACGTAGTAGTTACGATCATTTTCCTGACATGACATAAAAAAATTTTGTATGGATGACGCAGATGTGTTTGGATACCAGCGCCCCATCTGATTGGTTGTTTCTTGCGAAGCGAAGCGAAAATCATACTACAGCCAATGGTAGTTCTTTATTTTGGCCTTATTTTGAGCATGTAACATATGTAGGTTCTTAAATTGAGCGACGATTTACTCAAGTTTACGGTGGTCAATTTACGTTTTCAACTCAGTTGTTAGCTCTAAGTTACCTGTTATACTCTCCCACCGACGCAGCACCACAGTTTCTTTAGAAACTTACCCTCTTGAGAAATTGATGTGATCTCTTCGTTAGGGTGTCGGAGGTACCGTTCAGCTTCCCAAAGGTTTCCTGAAGGGTGCATACGAGCTTATACGTGAAAGAGGTGGTGTGTGCATATCAGACGAGGTACAGTGTAGCTTTTATTTCTTCATGACGTATACGTTTCGTCTAGCCGCTACTTTCCGAAAGACGTGTTTTCTTATTTTTTGTTTTTTGTTATGTGTAGGTTCAGACTGGGTTTGGTCGTCTTGGCAGTCATTACTGGGGTTTTGAAACCCAGGGTGTTGTTCCAGATATCGGTAAGATTTTAAAGAAAAACATTGATTCTCTCACTATAAGTTTTTTCCATTCTCCCTCCCCGTTAAAATATTTGTTGACTTGACAAGTAGTTATACAAAGCGGGTTCTGACTCATTTTGAAATTTCACTGGGTCTCTCTGTGAAATTCATATACATTTTGAATACATCTGAATTCGTGTGGGGAAATAACACAAAAATAGTCAGAGATCGTTTTCATGAAGGACTGAACTCAGACTGCTATACTCTTCTCATTTATAAAGACAATTTTTACAGAAGAAAAAATCAAGGTACACCACGACTTCTTTGCGAGAAGACACAATATTGATATTTGAAAAATCTTCACACAAACAGTCAACAAGATTGAGTGGTTGATTCAGGCGTGATGATGGGTGATAAAACAAAGGCATGACTTTCAATTTCACACACTGTAACTTGTGACATTTAAAAATATTTTAAAAACCAGCGTAAATGACTTTGAACTTCACAGAGTGACAGTTGCGTGAAATGTAGTTGAATTTCATTGAATCCTGTGAAATTTCAAAATGAGTCAGAACCCGCTTTTTATAACTACTTGACAGAAAGTCTTCTAAGATCCGCATAATAAATGAAACTCAGGAAGTTTACAACCTCGTCCATAAAATGCTTTGCTTTCGAAAGAATGGTACAAATTGGACGGGAAAGTACCTTATTTTGCGGTGGATTTACATTTGTTTTCTATCTCTTTCTTTGATTAGTAACGATGGCTAAAGGTATTGGAAACGGTTTTCCAATGGCCGCTGTCATCACCACACCAGGTAGGATTGCTTACATTAGTTACCATCAGATAGCGTGAAAGGTGGATCTTTTTCCCCTTCATTGCTTAATTTGAATGCCCTATACCCTCAAAATTCGTATGTAATTTCTTCCTCTTCTTCAGAAATTGCCCACAGTTTTGCCCAAGCCGTTCATTTTAACACATTTGGTGGAAACCCTGTGGCTTCAGCAGTAGGAAAAGCTGTATTAGAGGTACTGCCCCAGGAAGTGTTCCAATTTGCGACTGAGACTGTTTTCGCTGTCCCTAAAAGATGTGTTTTCGAATTTCTAACAGCTAATTTACTTTCAATGGAAGATTTACTTTCATTGGCCAATATTTAGCTGAATAAAGCCTATTTCAATTCTGATTGGTCAGAAATGTGCTGCGGCTGGTGGCTCCTCAGATTTCCCGCCATTTAATGATGCATGCGCAGCGGATGGAGTCTGCTATTTGCTTGGTGTTACGTAGTCAGATCGGCACGAGATCTCTTTTTAACTTTCCTCGTTGGGTTGTTGATTCTTCAATCGGATTTGCCGGAGATGTTTATCGAAGTGAATTTTTTTTTCGTATTTCTTTGCTGTAATTTCTCTTTAACCAAAGATTTGACCAAGCAGCCAACTTTTTCTTCCCTAAGGCTATTGATGAAGACGGTGTACAAAAGAACTGTGAGGTCGTGGGAACATACTTCTTAGAAGAACTGCTTCAACTTAAGAAAGAGTTCCCGGATGTAATCGGTGACGTCAGAGGGAAGGGTTTGATGATTGGCGTTGAGTTTGTCACAGATAAGGTGAGAGTTCAATTTATTCTCCATTATTTGGGTGGGAATATGAATCATTCTACGGTCTTAAACATTTAAGAACACGAAGATCGTTTTTATTTCCTAGGAATCAAAGACACCTTTGCCTCCCGAGAAGTTCGTCCCAATCTGGGAAGACTGTAAAGACATGGGAGTTCTTGTCGGAAAGGGTGGACTGTATGGAAATGTAAGTACTCACTTTAGAGATATTAATATCATCCTTGTCCTTTGTCTTTGTCGTTGCTTTGATAATTTAGTTTTGTTCCCATTAGACGAGTATCACTCTCGTTATACGTTGATTCGAATTCAAATAATTTCTGGTACACAGTGCCTGTCTCAGTCTTCTCTTCTTCAATTCATGGCATCTGCTGTATGACAGCGCAGCTCATTTTGTTGCCCGCCCTCACGCACGCACGCACTTGCCTCAAGGGTTGAAACAAACGACTTCCTTATTTTTTATAAGAATTTGGTTTTCAACTGATAGGTGTTTCAGTAGATTCTTGTGCTTAAATTAAGACATTTTTTAATATTTTTTTGCCTTAGGTAATGCGTATTAAGCCCCCAATGTGTATAACCAAAGAGGATGTCGACTTCGGAGTTGCAGTTATTCGTGCGGCCTTGTCCAAGTACTCGCATGGCAAATAAATAACAATCGTTGGACTTTTTACGATTACTGTTAGCACCAATAGTACCTCTGAATAAGTTGACATGCCCCACCGACTTTACTACATTCGCAGTATAGAATATCACAACACCGTTTAAGTATCCCAATGATCTGTCATGTAGTAAAACTATTTTTTTAGAGAATATTCGTGAATGATAATAATTGCCAGTAAAACACGAGACATCCTGATCGCATTGATAATCAAAGTGGGTCCGTGGGTTTTTCAGAGATCGATTTTAGGGATATGGACTGTCTTTAAGTGATGAACATGTGACTTCTCCCGATAATATCCATGCATTATTCAGGAAACTTGCTATGGAAATACTCAGACTTATCAGGTAGAAGTGGCTTTCTTGATCCAACACCGAATTATCGTGACTAAGTGACACTGAAATGTGTAGCAGCTAGAGAGGAGAAGCAATATCAGATCTTGGTAGTTGTAGGGTTAAATGCTTCTTAAAATCATGGCAATGCCTCACATCAAGTGGACGAAAGTGATTTACCTACAAATGGTTTCAACGCTGGGTAATCAATAAAAAACATTGAATCTATCGCACAAATGTCCCCTCTCTTATTTCTGTTTTAGCATTCATATTGTATCTACAGAGATCTGCTCTTGATGCGCGGTATTTTTAAGCTAAAGCCTTGCGAAGGAGAATGAAAAGGTCTCAGTGAATGGTTGAGAGAACCGACAAGGTCCAGGAGAAGTGGTGATTCTGCCGGTTGCATTTGCGTGCGCAGTTCGGTAGAAAAACATAGCTTTTAAAATCTGTAACATTCGTTAGACAAAAGATTGTATCAATTTCTAGTAGAATTTTAATATCTGGGGTAAATTTCACACTTGCTGTAATGTAAAAGAACAGTTTTGGGGTTTTCAGTCTTTTATCACTACTGCCTAGATTATTTACAAAAATTAAGCCGCGACGGACGAAAACGTCAATTTTACAGACTAATTAAGCGCAGCATCGGGTCTAAATATGTATATTTAGTGCAACCAAGATTATGGGCTCAATCAATACTAAGGCCCTAAATAACACGTGCCTAGCTTTTTGGTTTGATCACTCTTCACACTTTTCATACAATTAAAAAAGATATATCTCTAGCAATGGTCTAAGATATTGATCAATCTCTCGCCAAAGAGAGAGCGGCATATCTTTTCCCATCATATAAATACGCATACAACTACGGTATCGCGCTTGCTTTGTATCAAATGAAAATATTTATATATTATTACGTCACTCTTAATCTCTCTTAATCAAATAACGGGGCTAATTAAGTAAAATGTTACATGGACGTCTCAAGGAGAACAACTTCGACGTGACATGAAGTTGGACCATACCATATAGTTCTGTCACCTACTTTTGTTATCTTTCTTTCCTAAGCGGGGGTACTAGAGGCTTGATAAGTCCATCCCCTGGGGGAGGGGGCACTCCCATGTAACGCTCTACAGGTGACTGGGGAGATGGAGGTAAAGAATCTTCATAGTCTGGCTGAATTGACAGGTTTTGTTCAAAGTCTCCTAGGATATCGTCGATATTCAACTCCCCTGGTTCGTAAGACAGAGTTGAAGGCATCAATTCTAAATCATAGTCAGCCTGACTTGAGAGGGGTAGTGTTGGGGGTGGCAAAGTCGGCGGGGGAGGGGGAACAATTTCAAGATCAAAATCCGCCAAATCGTTGCTTTTCTGAGATCCTCTCTTGAACCCTTTGCGTGCCTTCCTTGAGTTAGACGAACCGTTTATGTTGTTATTGTCAGTTGTTTCTTCCCAGCCTGACGGCGGAAACAAAGCTTGCAGATTCAAGTCTAAGTTTACAGTTTCTGTATCGTTGTTATTGTCAAATTCTTTGAAATGCATCGGTGGCGGAGGGACGATTTTCAAATCCAAGGAATCCAGGCTTGTTCTTGAAGCAGATCGTTCAGACCTGCCATACAAGTAATCCATCGGGGGAGGAGCCACTATGTTGAAGCTATCTGTACCGTTCTGAGCTCCAGTTGTTTCACGGTCGGACGTGATCGAGTCAGATGTGATTCCATTAGCTCTAGTGAAGAGAGATGACGACAATAAAGGCGGCGGAGGTTTAAAGTTTGGCGGTCCAATGTCCACTTTTGCCTGGAATGGTTTGGGGCCGACAAGAGGTTTTGAAGGCAATGCTGGCTTGGACTGTAACGTACCGTTTATATCTCGAGTAGGGATTTCATTTTTGTCAAACCCACCATTAACTTCCACGCCAGAATACAGATTGCGAGCTTCAATCACTGAAGTCGATGCTTTGATGACGTCATCGTTAACAGTGCCAGCTATAGAAGATACCCTTGGAGGAGGCGGTGGCTTAAATTGTGGCGGCGGCCTGTTTAGTGGAGGTGACGAAGAATTGAGAAGTTTAGCAGACGAAAGCGTGGGCGAACCAGGCACAACGACAGGGAACTTGGGGGAAAACGGAGTCTCTGGCGATTGGAGCCTTTCTTCTTGCGACGTGACAATGCTATTCGGAAAACTATCTTGAATACTTTTCGGTCGGAAGGGAGCAGGTTTAGGCGGTGGTGCCCTGACCTTTGTTTCAACTGCCACGACGTCTTTCGTTTTGTAAGGAAGTGGTTTGGGAGGAGCCTGACGTTTTGCATCGTTCATTTTGGTCACGAGGTCAGCAACGACATCCCTAGTGAAGTACGCCTCCACTTCGGGCGTCGAAGACCTTTCCACAACTTCGGAATATGGACTTTCATTGCGACGAAGTTCTCCAACTTCTGCATAATCCGGATCCACTTCACCAGGCAGACTGGCATCACGTGAAGGTGGCGATGGGCGCCTGTCCTTGTAACGACTGGGAGGTGCTGGGGGCATATCTTTCCTGCTTACTTTGCGATTATGGGGCGGCGGTGGCGGAGGTGAAGGGTTCTCCTGAGCAGATGGGACCAAAGGTTTTACAGTTCGAGGTTCAACGACTTCGTAAGGATTCTCGACAACTTCCGGAGTGCTTTCGTCAAGAGTCATGTCGAATTTCGACGAGTTAAAACCATCAAGTTCGGGTGAAGATTGAGTGGAACCGTCGCGTTCCGGTGAAGGTGGAGACATGGGCGGTGACTTAGTAGCTAGCGATATATCTTCCTCAGAATAATTACGATCAGGAAGAGGTGGAGATTCATTAGAGTGGATTTCTTCTTCGATTGGATTGTCATTTACAATAGGAGCACTAGGAGTTTTCCCCTTGTTGATGAAGAAAGACTTGGGCTTTTTCTGAGTCATATCGGGTTTGGCGTAACTTGGCATTTCCCGTCCAGAGCCTTCAAATACCGATAGCATACTTTTCACTCCCGTACTAGGTGAAATACTCGTTTTTGAATCGTTACCGTCATTCCTCTCTATCTCGAGCTTCTTTAGTTCCACTTTACTAACATTTTCGTCAGCTCCGCCTACTATAATTTTTCCAGCATAGTTAACAGGTTTTAGTGGAACCGGTTTCACCGGTTTTGAAACAGATTTTGGTGGCTCGGGTTTACTTGGTCTTGGAGCCGATGTTTTTACAGGGCTTTGGGGTGCGTTCGACTGCGGCGACTTTGGCTTTATCTTGGGGGGAGGTGCAGGTTTCGGTTTAGTGACCATCGGCGCTTTTGCAGGCTCTAAAACAACCTTTGGAGCTTCTTTGTTGGGAAGTGATGTACTAACATCCACCACCGTCCAAAGAGGTTCTTCACCCGGTTGCGTATCCACAGGCTTCACGACTGAGTTAGGTAATGCAACGCGAGGAGAAGAAGGCGAGTTAGGCGATGCTAGGCGAGGGGTAGAGGGCAAATCAGACGATGCTACTCGAGGGGAAGGAGGCGGGTCAGGCGATGCTACTTGAGGGGAAGAAGGCGAGTTAGGCAATGCTACGCGAGGGGAAGAGGGCGAGTTTGACGATGCCACTCGAGGTGAAGAAGGCGAACCAAATACACTGTCATTACTTTGTTCACTGCTTATACGGCGTTTCTTGAAACTTTCTTGAAGTTCATCCTTAGGTTCAAAATCAGGATCACTCATACTTCGCTCTTTGAAACTTTTTAGCTGTTTTGTGCGTTCCTAGATAAAATAAAAGCAGCGTGTGTGTTATTTTAAGACGGACAGAACAACTAACTATACAATACGGCGAGGGACAGTCGACACGGTGAACAGGGGCTTCACCTTTCGCTATTCCGGGAATCTCTAGTCCTACTAGTGTATATACTATGTACAGTGACTTAATAAAACAAATATTTAAATGAAAAAAACGCAAATAAACAAACATGGTCGCATAAAAATAAAAATATACAAGAATACATAAACATTCTGTAGATTGACTTTAACTGAAGTATCATACGCGTCGAATAAGACAAATAACGATAAAAGTAATAAAAATGAATTTAAAAAATGATCAAATAAATGTACGATCGGACAAATAATGACGAACACCCTATTTCGCAATCATAGCGTGTGGTACCACTGAAGGTATGAATTAAGAGAACAAAGAGAGGATAAAGTATGAATCCGGAAGGAAGACACCCAGGGTATTGGAGGAAAAGGAATTTCCATTAAAGAAAAGAAACGAAACAATGAGGCCATACTTCTCTTTGCTTCTCCCTTTTGGCTTGTTCTTCCTTCTGCTTCTGTCTCGATACGTTTTCTGCATGTGCTCTCTACAGTGGAAACCAAAACACAATTATGAATCATAATAATAACTAAAACAATAAGAGAGAGTTGACAGCACATTTTCATTTTGGACGAATCCCAAGGCAAGAGAGCGACGAAGTAATCCAACATTGCTTTGGTCTCGATTCACTCTGCCCTGTGATCGGTCGAGAAAACGTGCACCGTTCTCTCAACCAATCGGTTCCAAAACTAAAAAAGCAAACACAACT
This sequence comes from Pocillopora verrucosa, assembly GCF_036669915.1. Classification (NCBI taxonomy): domain Eukaryota; kingdom Metazoa; phylum Cnidaria; class Anthozoa; order Scleractinia; family Pocilloporidae; genus Pocillopora; species Pocillopora verrucosa. The sequence continues at coordinate 2,102,645 of NC_089319.1, forward strand.
TGGTCGCCCGCGTTTTCCCGCGTTTAAAGCGCTTTGCAGTTTTTACTCTGAGTTCTAATTGGCTCTGCAAGGTATATTCTCCTTTCCTCTGATTGGTTGTTGTGATATGGTTATACTTTTTCGACACTCAATCGAAAAGCGCTCTGCAGCAATTTCATGCAATATTGTTCAAAAACGGAACGGTACATAATAGAATCACTCACCGTGAAATTCATAATAAACGCTGCAAAAATACCAAAGAAATCTTCTGTAGTAGCTGAAGTTGGTTTTTCTCCAAAGAACTTCACTGTTTCTCGGAATTCTTTGGTGCAATTTTCTTGCAAGCTAAGCAGATCAATTAATTCTCCTTCTGTTTCGTCTATAATGTTCTAAAGGTTTAGATTAAAGACAATATTTTAGACCTCACTGGAACCATTTAAGGAAGTGGCGCAATTACCGTCGCCATAGCCTCTATTAGGTGTCGGCATTTGTAATTCTATTCCAAATAAATTTGGATAATTTCAGTTCAGAAATTATGTGTGGCTGTAAAGTTCTGAGGAATCTTATGTAAAAACACATCCCATTCACAGGAATTTCTTTTATCCGATTGCACTCGGTTTGGTCATGTTCCCGGATGAACACAGTTTCCAATTTGATATATAAATCTATCGATAAAACCATTCCCTGCTTGCAACTCAGAAGAAACGCGATGTAATGGTTTTCGCGGGGGAAAATTCGGTCCGGGGTCCAAATCAGCTTTTTTTTAATGGAATGGTACGAGAATAAGTATGAAAAGGGAAAAAACTGGTAAAACTATGGGAAAAAGGTGTACAATGTGGGAAAGTAAATGCAGTTAATAGAAAATGCACGCAAAAATCTCTAAACTAAATGAACGCTGATAGTGAAAACGAAATTCGAAATTGGCTTACCTTTACCGCAAGTGAAAACTTATCATTTGGATCCTGTGACTTCAGTGACCGGAAAGCTCCGAGGTCTGACTTAAGCTCCTGTAGAAACATGTACCACAGCGGAAAGTTATAGAAATGCTCTTTCTTTTGCCGTTTTAAGACATTTTCTTGCAATTTGTGAGCTCGTTCGAACAGGATAAAATGAACAGAGCACTAGACAAACCTTCATTCCTTCAGCCAACTCTTCCACTTCACAAGCCACCATTTGCCCCGAAACTAGGAAAACAAAATAAAAAGTAAAATTTCATTCAAGGGCATCAAGTAAAAACATTATTTCAAAGCCTAAACAAACGTGAGTTAGGTTATTCTTGCGTTATTGCGCTTCAATTTGCTTGTTTTCACTCTGTCTCCACATAGGTTACTTGTGGTATTTTCCTCTGTTGTGTTAAGCCGTGGTAGCCATTTTGAAATTCGACAACAATCACTCACATAAGTTCTAAAGCGTACCTTTAGCCGCTGTAGGCACTGTGTCGAGTTCTTCTTTGATGTTTAACACTTCAGGGCACTTAGACTCGATGGACTGAACCAAAAAGTGCAGCAAAGTGGATTTGTTATCTGAAGTTTTGGTGTTACTGAGCTGTACAGAATGAAAAAAAAACTATTACTATATCAAGCAAAAACATCTACAATGGCGAGAACAAGTTACAAAGGACTTCAAAGATCTCCTGGGCTGCGTTTAGGTATGTAAACTACTTTATAATTTTCAGTAAGAAAGTGGCTTTAAAAATTTTGGGAGGTTTTAAAGAGTACTTTGTTCATTGACTTTTCAGGGCCACAGTAAGAAAAGTAAATGTACCTTGTTCAAATACTCAATCTTGAATGCAGCGGCTGATCCTATCCTCATATTTCCCTTGTTCATGTAATTACCCATCGTTAGAACAAGCTGAAATCAATCAAACAGTCAGTTAATTAATCAGTCTAGTGAATAGGCAGACGGACAGACAGATATACAGACAGACAGACAGAGAAACACAAACAGACAGGCAGATATACAGACAGACAGACAGACAGAGAAACACAGACAGACAGGCAGATATACGGACAGACTGACAGAAAGAAACACAGACAGTTGTATTCGATCTCCTCAGTCTATGATAATCACGGTAGATAACAAAATCTAACCCAACTTGACCTCTCTTGTTCCTTGGTAGCTTATTCGTACTCTATTGGCGATTCGTAACGCGCGCGAAATTTCATTTTCAGCTGCCCCTTTAAATTATATGCCAAGGCAACTCTCCGTGGGCGCCAAAACGACTCAATTATCCTGAAAGATTACTTTCGACAAAAGATATCTTTCAAAAACGCGGCAAAGGCTTTCATTAATGGGTAATCATAATAGTAAGAAATCATACCTCTAGGATCCTCTTTAGCTTTGTACTATTTCTAAGTTCTCCAGATGCATCAAGAACAGACTCTAAGTCCTGAAAAATAATTCAGTCAACAATATAAAAATGGTAATGATGATGATGAGAGTGATAACGATGATGATGATTATGAGGATAGTAATAGTAACTAATAGTGTAGAAGAAAAGGAGCACGGGATTGAATAAATTCGAGTCAGTTTCGCTGAGCGAAACTTAAATCAAAGTTTTAATTTCTCTTCTTTCTTTATTTTTTGAGAGCTTAATGTTTAACGCCTTACCGGTTTAATTTCTTCCACTTTGTCAGCAAAACGAGCCTTGAAGAGCAAAGCTTTCAGTCGTTGTTTGTACCAAGGCACCTTACTCATCTGCAGAAAAGATAAAGAAACCTCACATACAGGCAGCAAAATCGCAATCTCCATATTCCGTCTACATTGCCATGTATTAAGAATATTCAACTGAGAAAAAGTGTTGTGCACAAGAACTTATACACGTATGTTACATCAGGCCATTACCGTAACTACACGTACCTCGTAACAAAACCTGTCTGCTTTGTCCAACTTGGAAACATCGTCCGCGAAGTATTTAAACTTCTGGAGCTGGAAAGGAAGAGACGGAAAACATGTTAGTTAACTCAACGAGACCCTTAAGGAATTAAACTCACAACTATATGTAACTGTATGCTCATTCGGCTTCTTTTATTCATACGCTTGGACTCAAAAAAGCACTTTATGCAACGAAGACGATTTGAGACTCAAAGGAACCAGCCCCGAAAAAGTTTGTTTTTTTTGCGCACAATGAAAGTAATGTCACAGAATGTCTCACCTAACGTAGCTGCTGTCCTTACCTCTTTGCTGTCCGGTGCATAGAGGAGAAGCTGTTTCAAATGAGCCTCGCTGAACTTCTCATCGTCCATCGACAGGAGTGCTTGTTTTATATCTTCAAATGGCATTTTCAAGTGACCCAACAAAATTGCTGCAAAATGAAACAAAGAACGCCATTAAATGGTAAATTTTACTGACTGTGGACCGCGTGACTCTCACGGTACGAACACATCCCAGTTTCCGCAGCACTGAGTGACAAGAAGTGCTCCTCGAAGAGAAGCTAGTTTGTCCGAGGTTCCTCGCAGCATATCATCTGTTTATCGTAACCTGTTCGTCATCTTAGGAGGAGAGCAGGAGGAGAAAAGCTCTTCAAGAGTGATGTATCGTGATCAAAAAACTCATCGCTTTGCCCAGACCTTTGTATCCGAAGCCAAACACTCACAGTAGTGAGGTGTTAAGCTTCAGCAAAGCATATCGTGAGAACCGCCAGAGCCGTTGAGCTCGTAAGAAAAGGAGTTCGCGACGCGTCTCTCGCCAATTCAAAAAGGAAAGCTTGCTCGCAGGCTAAGCGGGCTAAATGATGCTACAAATTTTGCGCGTAAAACAGCCAAAACGTCACATGCGAAACATTTTGACCGCAGAAAGGAAATTAGCATTCTTATTACGTACCTATGTTGTAGGTTTTCTTCGGATTCATTACTTGTGGTTTCGCAGGCTTTTTCTCCTCTTTACCTAAAAAGGATAAAAATTATTACAATTTGGTTTGCAAAACAGCTACAAACTCAACTTTATGAGAAATCAAACTCACTTGATACTTTCTGTATGGCACTGAAACTTTGCTCGAGTTGAATGAACTCGATGACTTCTTCTGACGGCTCGTTTTGTCCCAGCTGTAATACGAACAAGAGAAAGATTGGTCAGTGGTGGAAAGCTGCAGAGGTTTACTTTGCTAAGGGTCGTTTCAGACAAATTTGACATGGCAATGGTAGAGCACCTGATTCAAATCGCTTTACTTGAAAATAAACGAACCAAATGAAGACAAGCAACTTTACGAGATATGGCCTGTGAATCCGAGAAGTGCCAGAATCGTATGAGTTTGCCGCTTCTACTTCAAATCCGCTGCTTCAGATCGCATTCCATTCGTCGCTCTTTTTGACGGGTACATGTCGAATAAGTTGATTGGAGTGCGCCAAAGAGACAGTTAGGGATGTCAAAGGGTAGGTCTTCCTATTACCATATTCGCAATTGTATGTGTATAAAACGTGACAACGTAGGCAAACTCAAGCAACAAAGTCGTAATCAGCGTTCTGTTTTCCTTTTGTGTGATGCTTGTGTTGGGCGGGGAGAGCGAATTACAGGTAAGCGTCCTATTTTACATTTCAAATCGCGCCATTTTTAATTTACTTCGATAAACGAACTAACCTCTTAATTATGTGTTTTAAAATGAAACTTTAAGGCAAAAAAACGGATACTTTTACAAGATCGTTAATAACAACAATCCTTACCTTAGCCCAAACAGTGTCTTCTAAACCAGCGATACTCAGTTTCTCCCAGTTCACTCTCTTCAATTGCATTGGTGCAAGAACGTTTCCAGCACCCCCAACAGGGGGAGGAGGAGGGACAGACGGTGGAGGAGGAGGCGGTGGCGGTGGAGGTGGTGGTGCTCCCATGGGGGGAGGAGGTGGAGGAGGAGCGGCGCTTGTACTTGCGACATCTTGGGTTCCTTGGTAAAAGCAAACGATTTTGAATTAGACTATAAACTCACACACAGAAAATCTAGCATACAGGTATCTGAGACTTTGAGAGACTGCAAAGACATGAATTATTAGTAGATAACATGCATGGTAAGTGAGTAAACAACATCAGAACCTCGATCGTAACACCGTTTCAATCACGCACTGTAAGGATTCTCTATAAAATGTTAATTATAGTTTAGCGAATTTACCTTCTGTTTCTTTCCCATCTTGGTCTTTCCGCCGAGCTTTAACCGCAGCATCTAGGGGATTCTCTACAGCGTTGGGAGAGCTGGGTCTACTACCGGGATCTGAAAAAGAAAGAAGGAGAAAAGTTTGAAAAAGAGCGGCGAAAAAGGGAAAGAATCAGTATTTCATGGCGAGCGGAACCCGTGACTATCGACACGCCGGTGCCTTGGCTCACTTAATGCCCTGCACACTGAGGCTGGGACTTGAGCGCAATGGCGACTTCGAAAATTCTCGTTAAAAGTGATATTCATTCATTTAATGGGAGAGATAAACATATAAATAATTCTGTTCGGGCTGACTGTACCTCCAAGCTCTTCTAGTTCTTTCCTCTTCTTCTCGCTTTCATCAAGCGCCTCTTTTGTCTCCATTAATTCCTGTGTAGTAATCGCCAGTTGATGTTGGATTTTCTCCACAGCTTCCCCAGACGTTTCTCCTGCTCCAACAACAATACCACTGTCTCCACTACCACCTGAAGACGCTGAAAGCGGGGTTGAGGTAACAATTCCCTGCCCACGGTTTCCTGGGGCTCCTGGTTCGGGTGAGGTGCCAGTGAAAGGAGCGTGGACCTGTGCTTGCGTCGTCAGGCTGGTTACACTCGACTTCCTTATTTCATCTGCCAATAGCGCGTCGGCTAACTCCTCTGTCAATAACAGGAGATATTCAAGAAAGTAATCAACACTGTGCAACATGGCTTTAGCCATAGTTAAAAACGGATTTCCTAGCCCTGGTTCTTCGAAGGGTGGATAACGCTATCCACTTGGTAAATCTTTATCCGATGGATTACGCAATATGTTTTGTAAACACTCATCCGCTGGATGGCGATTTATCCCTTGAATAGTGTTGAGGAACCGGGGCCTCGCTACATCGACCCAATTACACTCTTGTTAGATATACCTGGTACCTCTGTTCACTTGTTTAGTGCAATGAGGCCCGGTCCATTTACTAGCCTGCTACGAATTACCCACGAAATATCCAACATGAAAGTTTTTTTAAACAGAAAAAGCTTTTGCACTCGACAAATTAAACATCCAATGGCCAACCCACGAAAAGAACTCTCCTGCCCCGTAGACCTTCATTGTATCATAGCTTGTACCATAATCTTCATCTAATATTAAAGTTATTGAATCTTACCAAGTCCTCCGAGATCCAGTTCCTCGTCGTCATCATCACCCCATCCGGAATCAGGAGTGCCATTTCTGGATCTAACATCCCTCACAGGCACAGTATCCAAATCTGACCCTGTGAAATATCAACAATTAATTGTATCCTAAGGTTTTGAAAGTCCTCGGCAGCAAGCCATTTCTGTAAATTTCTACTGTAGAAACTGTTATACTTTATCTCAAAGACTAAAAATTACTGATCGAAGTTGCAGTTTACACCAAACAGAGTGACCATTTCTGTAGCAATGTACATACGTAGCGTAAAAATGGTAAAGTCACTGGAGAAGTTTCCACTAACCATAGCCAAATCCTGGGCTATGTCGACCTCTGACTGCACCAGATGAAGGCCATTCACCATACGGCTCCTCTGATCGAACTAACAAGAGAAACATGACGAAATGAAGGGAAAAACAGGCTCATGGAAAAGAAACTGTTATGAACCAGTATTTATGGAGGGAAAACCAGTATAAAGCCATACAATTCAATATTAGTAAAAATTAATAAAAGGATTCTGGCAGTCACAAGGAAAATTTTGATGATTGTTGGGAAGGGACAGGGGTGTTTTCTGTACCTGCTCCTGGCGTTGTTGTACGAGCTCTTGGTGTGTCTACAAGCCTTCTTGCTTGCACTCTGTACAGTACATCCACAACTTCATCATTGTTAGTGTTCAGACTCGGTACAACACCAGCTAAAACAATACGAATATTTTCAAAGTAAGTTCTTTAGCATCTTTTGCAGGGGAAAGTTTGCCTAGTTATTCCAAAATATATATATTTCATAAATTGATTTTAAAAATGTACAAATTAGACTCCCTGTAGCTAAATGTCTCAGAAGATCTTCTCTAAAACAGGGAAGAAAATAATTGATCTCATTTTATATAGTAAGCAACGAAACCAAAACATGAAGGCAACATCAGGACAACTTGAATATAAAAATAAAAATAAAAAACAAAAGAATCTTCTCGATGATTTCACTTTCAAAATAGAATGCACCTGCAGGGAACCTTTGAAAGTCTTGAAATCAAGATGCCTTTCCACTTGTAAAGCCAGTTGTGTTTTATAAATGTACAAGTAAGTTATAAATGCAAAGCAAAACTCTTCACATACTGTCCATCTTCCTGGAGATCATTCTTGCTGCAGCTCTGTCAAATGCTTGTTGTTCAGCCTCCGGCAGAAGTTCACTTAGGTAATGTAACATCTGCAGTTTAGCTCCATCATCAAGGACAGGTTCCAGTGCATTGATTAGTCTCTGTACATTTCTAAAGATAAGAAACAGACCCTTAGATATTAATCCTCTCTACATCCAGAGAATGCTCTCAGACCCCTTTCTGATAGCAATCCCGTATCCACCTAACCATTGGTTATAAATTAAAGACAAATAAGACTCATTTTTATAAAATGATGGGAAAGTTTTCTCACTAGTTACCTGTCTCTACTGTACTGATCAAGGCTCTGCTTTACCACAAGTTGCTCTCCACGTGTAAGTAAACGACTCATCTGTAGGTTGGTGAATCAAAATGAAGCTTTGTTATTATTGTAATTACCAAAAGTCAAAAGTTAATAATGTTCTGTCCATGTGGCATCTGAAGACAAAAACTGATGAAAAAGTGTTGACATGAATGAGCAGTTCTGGAGAATTAATCAGACAAAATCACATAAAAATTGTAAAGTGAAGTACCTGTATTTTGAACTGGCGGGAAAGTGTTTGCAAGTCACTTCTATTATACCCAGTTCCATTGATGAAGAGATCACCTCTGAGGGAGAAAGCCTTGGATACTCTTGAAGAACACCTTGACACAGTTGCAGGTCTCTCATTTTCAAAGGTCACAGAAAGCTGTGAAGACTTGCTGGATGACGGCAGGGATGAGAGAGACGACTGATGCTTTAATGCACTCATGGGGCGCCATTGAATTAACAAGCTTGGTTTTGAACCACTTCCTTTCAACAGCTGCACTACATGTTGATGTGACTTTCCTCTGCAGAAAACAAATTAATGCATATTTAGATGACTTTAATTGACACAACCTTCTGTCAGCTGATTTGAATGACTACCTCACCTTACAGTCAAAAAATCTACATTTTTGTTTAGTTCAAAGTACATATTTTGGTTAGTACTGTTTGCAGCAAAATTGGACAAAAAGTTATTTATATTAGGGCAGAAGTTTCAAGAGGAAGAATCTAAATTTACTCTGACCATCAATGTTTTTTACTAGATTAATGAGTAAAAAAAGAAGCATTTATTTATCCTTCTATGAAGGTTTGATGAAGTAATAATCACAGTTTGTATGTGATACCTATGGTTAAGTATATGGTATGTACAAGCAAGTACAGTGTAGGATAGTTCACAAATGAAACTTTTACTGCACCTGACATTTAGTCCATTTATCTCAAGTATATGGTCACCACCTTTAATCCCAGCCTGAGAAGCTGCTCCTCCTACAAAAAAGAAAGTCATTGGCTAGTGAGAGGATTACAATCAGAACCACCTTGGAATTTTTTTGGCTGTCTCACATGTATCCCCCACCATGACTAGCACTTAACAAATTTTGCTACAGAATAAGAGCTATGGGTCAGCCCAGATTTACTCATAAAAACTGTGTGAAATGGCTAACTTTGAAGTAATTTCAGTTAATATAAATCAATTTTCTTTGTTAGCCTCACATTTTCACAACCTTTCTAAATAATCACACCTTCCATGTAAGTTATCTGTTCTCTGCCTAGTCCTAACTGCCATCTAATCTGATTGTCCATGCAAGTTCAATATGCCTGGAAATTGTGTGAAAGATGATATCTCCTATTGCACTTACTGTAACTACCAGCCAAAAGCATACCTTGCATGTATGTCAGCCTCTAAGTGACTAGAGAGAACTTGATACATACAAGTTTTCCTTCATAAATTTATCTCCTAATACAAACAAGACTTACAAACACTTTGAACAAACACTTACCTCTGTCAACAGATTTAACAAACACAGGAGAATCCCCACTGAGTGTAAATCCAAACCCTGACCCAGGTCCCTCTCTTATTATTCTTACAGTCCTGTGCATCGCAAACAGTGAAATCTTCAAATCAGTTAAACTTGTCCCATTAAAATACTAAATTAACCCTTTCACTTCTTGGCATGACCAGGAAGTAATTTTTCTAATCAAAAGCAGGATTACATGTAAGCAATGCAGGGAGTAATTTGGTACAAATGCATGTGTATACTTACTTTTCAAAAAACATTTAAATGTGCATAACTATATGCAGGCAGTAATGTTTTTACCCTTTAACTCCCATAAGTGACCAAGACAGAATTTCTCTTTGCAATTTCAATACAAAAATGAGCAGGCAAGTGATGAGAATATTGAATAATATCAATTAGGGGAGTTTTAGTTGATCCAATACCAATTTCTCCTTATTAACATCATGAGAATTGTATAGCAGACAGTAAGAAGAATTCCCAATGAGATCTTGGGAGTGAAAGGTTAATTGAAGTTTTTATGAATTCTCATCACTAAGAATTGCTATATTTAATGTTATACTGATTACACTTTGAACAGTACCCATAACTGATTGCAATGAGGTTCAATTTTATCCTGGGCACACATTTTAGTGGCTGAACACCTCAAACCCAAAAAACAATGATACTTGCCTTGGTGGAGCAGCCATATTCTCTCTTGCTTGCCGTCTTGCTAAATTCTCCCTGAACTGATTGGCGTGAGTTGTTCCGACTGACCATGTTCTAAGAGAAAGATTTCAGCATTAAGGCAAGGTTGGGAGAAAAGCTAAAGGAAGCCCATCAGATTCCCTACTGACAATACTGTTTACACTAAAGGAAAGAAGGGCTGTAAATCTATCATGGTTCTCTATAAGTATACAAAGAATAAGGGAGTTTCAACCAAGAACCTTAGCCAACAAAATTTCAAGATTGCCTTTAAACTGTTTAGTGTTTTCCCTTAGGAAGCAAACAAAACATGCAATTGTGAGCAACTTACCCAAACCTGCCAAGAGCAGGAGTGTTACTGCTATTATATTCTGGAAACTCTAAGTCAGTGCCGCTGGAGAAATCTGGGAGGAGGTCTTCATCAACAGATTGTTTCTCGGAATGCGTTATTTCACCATTCATTCCAACCAAGATGTCAAACAGTGGCTTTTCCCGTTTGGGGATGAAACTCCTAAAAGATAAAAAAAAAATTAAATTAAAAACAGATAGTAATGTTGAAAAAACTTATCAACCTAACAACATTTCTAAGTTCATTAAAATCTATACTTATTAAAGACAAATAAATAATTTCAAAAAAGAAATAAACAGAGCAATTGATGAATGATGAATAAGAACAGGAAGTATAATGTACAGCAAAATGAGGAAACAGCTCCTAGAGTAATGCTAATGACTTCACAGTTTTGGTGCAATGGTGTGACTGTCTAGTAAACTAGGTAATTACTTGGGAATAAAACTAGATAGACCACCCCAGTTTGTTATAATAATAAGATTAAATATGAGCAAAAATAATTACCCAACCCATCATGTCAAGAAAATCTACATGACTGCAGGAGGAGAGGGAAATATGAAATTTCTACTTTTCCTCTATATTTCTATGTTATATCAGTAAATTTGAAGTCATTTACCTTTGATTCATAATTTTCCTATTTGAAAAAGAAAAGTGGAGCAAAGTTTTCTCTTGATAAGAAAATCAGAGAAGCATGGCATGACAGAAGTGTTGATGAGATTGATCTATTTTTAATTACAAAACCTGATATCTCGCAGCAGTTTTCTTTCCACTGGAGTTTTAAGTATTCTTTTGAGATTCTGTGCCAGTTGCTCAACAGATCTGTCTCGTGCATATTGATTGAGGGCCTTGACAAGCTCCTTCTTAATGCTTTCATTGCCAGCTAAGTAATAATTCATCTTTAAGAGAAAACAGCAAAAGTCAACTACATTACTATCAATAATTCTGAAACCAGCTCCCCATACAATTGACGGCTGTCAGTGGTTAAATATGTTATATAAAATATTTCACTTCATCTTTAGTACACAATGATCAATATACTTTTTATGTACGATAATTGTGCTTTTTTTTCTTATATTTTTAAAATAGCAATTTTATGTCACAAACTTCACCACTTATGCCACTCAAAAGTCAGTTGTTATTTAACTGGAATTTAATTAAAAGCGGGAAGTAAATATTGTCTGTTCTTTCAGTTTCGATTGTCCAAAATAAAGATTTATGTATCAGCCAAAAGAATTTGATACACTATAGCCTGCTATCAAATATGGTAGTCAAATTTTTATTCATGCTTTCTAGCAAGCATTTGAATCTTGAGTTTATCTCTACATCATTTCGGGAATTTTGTACAACAATTAACTTACAACCATTGTGTTATCTTGGATTGAAAGAAAAAACCCACTGATTGCTTTTATGCTCTTGAAAATGTTAAACATTTTTCTTCCTTCCCATTTGTTGACAAATCAAACAAGTTAATGATAAGTCAAAAGGCTGGGCGAGCAATACAGCCCATGTAATGTAATTGACGTGTAAAATCTACGAAATTAAAAGTACGGAATTATAATAATATGCATGAACAATTGAAGTTGAATCGAACAAAATGCGTATTCATCTTTCTTTGTCTTGGAATGTGTCAAGAATACAACAATCCAACGGAAAACGTATCATTTTGACAAATGGACGCCATTCGCAACAACATTGGGGTTTGTAATCGCTTTAACAGAAATGTCATACAACTTGACCAATATCTAATTATCCTTATTTCGCTACCCAAGTGTAAACTTATGTGTTTGATGTCCATACAAAGACAAGAACGTGGATCAATAATAAATAAACTCTGCAAAACAGCGGTGTAGAACTGACCTGCACAAAGAAATCTTTAGCTCTCTTGTATCGCGAAGACGAACTCTTTCCTTCTTTTTTATCTGTAATTCCGATGTCTGCAGCTCCGGCAATGAGGACTATAGAAATTGTAGGTCCACAAGTATCTATCATTTCTCCAACTTGATTCTCGTTCATATGTCTGAGGTTAACACCATTTAAACGGAGAATTAGATCTCCACGACGAATGCCAACGTTCTGAGCCGGGCTTCCCTGCTCTACATCCGCAATGAAGACAGGACCCTTTCCGCGAACTGCAAAACCAAACCGTCCTCTTCTCCGACGCAGATCAAACGTTCGAATGCGTGAAATTACAGCGAGCGCTGGAGGGACAGTTCGCGATCGTTTTGCCAATAGGATTATTTCTTCCTTGCTTAATCCTTGAACGTTTTCCCCATTGACTTCGAGTATTTGATCGCCGGGTTGAAGTCCCGCTCTTTGAGCGACTGAATTTTCGTCAACAGACAGGATGACAACAGGAGCTCGTCCGCCGACGGTAAAACCGAAAGCTTCGGGCCATTTTTCGTTCGTTCTCATGATGACAACAGAAGTATCAGCTCAAATTTGAAGCTTGAAAAAAAACTCGAGAATTTTCCTTGATGTTTTCTTTCCACCACAAAGTCGTTTGTTTATCAAAAACTGATCCTTCTCTCGATTAAGCCATCCATTAATAGCACAAACATCTAAACCAGGGTGCCAAAGTTATAACAAACTTTCCATAAAGTTTTCCGTTTTGAGAACGCCTTTCGCTTCAGCGATTAATTTGTTATCTTGAAATCCTTGCTGTTTAGATCCACGACAAGTTGATGACAATAAAAGCAAGTGGAGATAGAGACACGTTTTCGAAGAGTAGCTTAACGCGGATTGACAGGGTCGGCGACGCTAAATATGAAACCAGGCAACCAGACCCGCAACAGCGTATAGGTTTCACTGTAGCAACGAAATGTCGACAAAACCGTAAAATTTCTTTCTCAAAAACAATGTTTCCTTGGATTTGATACTTAACTTACGCTGCAAAATTGAAGAATGAATCCACGTTGTTAGTTCAAAAACGGAGACGTGATTGTTTAATCCATTCCCTGCGCGGTATTAAGTTAAAACAATTCTCTACTTCCAATTACGCTGTTGTTCGCCCAGCCAAATCACCACAATTATTCATGCTAATGGCATGACGACTTAAGCACATCCCGACCAAATTTGCATATCTTTAAAATTCTGAAATCCAACGTAGTCATCGTCGACAGAGAAAAGATTCCGAAGCTGTAGACTGCCGAACCGAAGCTCACTCTGTTCATAACAAGCTACGCTCAAAAAGAATCTTGGGTATTTTTCTAAAGAGTCCTTCAGAGTGTTTGAAAGAATTTTGTCATGGGCAAAATAAACATTCCTTGATAGCCACCCTTGACCTTACGTCATAATCTGGAGACAAAGCGTTGTAACGCAAACTCTTCATCCGAGAGGAAATGGAAGAAATGAATTACTAAAGAGTCCGTAGAGTAGCAAAAGGACGAATTTCTCATTCTACGCGCTTTGATCCAGCTCTTCAACCGTGACGGAGCTAAACGAGTTTTCTGCGAATGTAGATTTTGGCTGTCTTCATAGTTCTCATAATATTTATTCAGCAATCTTGTTTTGCTATGTGCTCGATACGTTTACTTAACGAAGAAAAAACTACACGATTGGCCTATGTTAGAGAAATGGGACACCCGCGATCCAAGTAAAATCGATCATTAATCGAGTTAAATATTTAATTATAAATATCTGACCTGGCTTGCCAGCTTATGTTGTCAAAAAAAAAATGATATGCCGTTCACTTGTGAATGGAAAATTTACCTGATAATCTTAGGTCAATTAGGAGAAACATCATCAATAAAAATTTCGAGCGTAAAATCATTAACACCTCAAACCATCGGATGTCAGTTCACAAAAGATTTCGAAACTATGAAAAAGTCACGGTATTGCAAATGACGTCATCGGGAATGTTGACGTCACAGTTTGTGGCTCTGAGGTTCTTTTTCTCAACGAACTTAACTGTCAATTGGAAACAACCGCTACCCGATTTAAGTCTAATCATCAGTTTGTCGGAAGGCGAGATTTCACTTGACCTGCTGATCCTTTGCTGAGAAAAATTTCTTGTTGTTAACAGAGAAACAGAGGAATACAATAACGATCGACTGAATTGTTTCTCCATGTTTGCATCAGTTCATCTCAGATTCAACGAAGTTTAATTTCCTCTCAGCACTGTCTTTTTTTTGTACGTGCCATTTTCAAAGCAGAGGAAAACCCAGATTAGCTTAAATAATTTCTCCGTGGTAAGAGGTCAACTTTAAGCATGTTATCTCGCGTGACCCCTCATTAAGCATTTATCACAAAGTCTGGCCTCTTCTTTTTTTAATGTCGGAAGGCCTTTTTCCACTACTACATTTGATTTTTTTTCATTGCAGTTTAGAACACTTTTACACCCGTCATCCATGATACTGTAACGATTTCTTCAGAGATGAAGAAGGAAAAAAAAGAAGGATTGTCATTAACATGAACAAGGATAAATCATTTGCATCTATTACGCTCATGCCAACCTGCACGTCTGCTGAAAGTGTTAGCAAAAATATTTTTTCTTTATAAAAACAGTAGCGCACAGTGGGAGGTGTGCAGCATACTTCCTCGTGAGACCAATTCTAATCGTTACTGGACGCAATTCGAAACATAAAATTGTTTATGAGTCACTGTTTAAATTATCTTGCGATAAAAGTTATCTTGGTCTTTTGCCGTCCTCTCAGTGTCTATTGCGCCAAAAGCCATTTCAGTTGACAGGGACCAGCTTTAGACTACTTACTAACGTTTAACTATATGTGTCGCTCACGAGTTCCAGTGCTAGAGAAGAATTTGTATTATAACGAAATCATGCCTTAATTTTGGCCCATTATTCGTAGCTAATCACCAGTCTTAAAATCTTTGTTTTCCTATCTGAGGATGGCCAGAATTCCTATTGCCATCGTAAATTGCTGATTTCTAATCGGAAAAATTTTATTTAAGTGAGAAGGCTAAATGATTAAAGTGGCCACGCGATTTCAAGTGACAAAATTAAATTTTTAATGAGCTTTGTCACTAAACAGACAGGAGACAAGAATAAACCGAAAGAGATTAAAGAAGGCTTTGAGGATGGTCTAGATCCCATTACACGGATTTTTTGCTAAAAAAAAAAAATAGGGGCAATTTTCTTGAAGAACAAACCTGACCCACGGTAGTTCCTTTTCATGATGCAAATTTCTTGATTGTCAGTTTCTTGAAACGAAAAGCGATTTTGTTTTCGATTATCTAATCCGTCGTTCAATACTTCAACACTCTAATGTCCCCATGAAAGAAAACTAAAAGCTGCTTATATGCTATACAAAACTGTGATGAGGTTAACAATCTTTTTCACTACATTTTCATCTTCGCGGGCGCGCATAGTAAAGCAGGTTGTGCGCGCGGGCAGGCTTGTTGTCGTGATGGTATTAAGAAAACGTCAAAATCTATTATGACGTCATGAAGACCGCTCTTTTACAAAGCAACCAGTGAGGTGTTTGCACTTACAGAGCTACTCGGCAAACAGCTTCCTAATGTAGATACTTGAGTAAATCTTGACAGCCTAAAAGATCGAAGTTTTTAATCAACAATGAGAATTTATCTTAAGAAAAGAATGTGCGCGGTGGATGAACTATTTTTGCCATGACAGAATCGGAAAAGGATTCAAGCACTGTCACAGAAGGTATGTGCCTAATATATCCGCAGTAATAACCATAAACTTTTCGCTGGATGGTGTTAATATCCCATTTATGGAAGGTCTTACGCTCGAGTCGGTGAGATTCTCCGAGATTTTGTTTACAGAGATATATTTTTCGTTGTCTTAAAATTGAACGAACGAAAACTTTGGGAACTCTTCCAGACGAGATCAAGGAAATAGCTACGTTTTACCAAGTTGTACAAAAAGTTGAAAATTGTTCATGACTTAAAACAAAGCAAACACTTATCTTAGGTAAACTAATAAAACAGAATAATTGATTCAATGGTCACTTGAAAAGAAACCGGTGCAACTCTAATGCTTGTGTATGATCGAGCTAGCACGGAAACGAGATGTACTTGTTTCAATTTTTCATTATAAACTTAAAAACGAAGCATTTGATTACAGCGCATCCTGCGATGCCCATCGGAAGCACTTACAAGTTTGAAACAGTTAATTTAGCATTTCCACTCTAATAGATCGGCACATCATCTTATTCATAGCGACGTTGTTTACTTTGGAAATCTAATGGATCGAGCCGACAAAGCTTATATTGAATCGCCAGCAGCTAGGAAGAAGTAGCTGAGTGTTTGCTGCAGGCATAAGTGTACCGGTTTTGATCGATTTTCAATGATGTTTGTCCTTATTAGAAACCGTTTATGACAAATCAACAGAAAACAACTCGTAATTTCGTTCCACTTCACCACAAAATGATTCCTAATATTCATTTAAACAGAGGTTTCATCAGTAATCCCCGAAACCAAATTTGATTTGATCATTGTCAACTTGTCAAGAGAAACTTCACGAGAAAACTTTTTTTCTTTCAACTTCGCAATAAACATGGTAAAAGCGCGCTTTATCTTAACGTTTTCGCGCGGACACAGACAGTTCTGACACCACTTCGAATTCCTAGGGAACTAAAACCATTCCTAACCAAGTGAGTCCCGGCGACACTATCAAAACGTGAATAAAGTTTGATTGGCCGTAAAAACGTAGCAACTTTGATTTTTCAATAACTAAAGGCATCATTTTATGCCCTTGTATTAAACTAAAATATTATATAGTAATATTATACTACCACTTGAAGCGATTCCGGCAAATAATTTCGTTTTAAGATATCTCGCCCTAACTTCTAACCATTGTAATGTTGCTTCTTACTTTCAGGTGCGACGCAAAACAATCGGAACTTCTTCAACAGTACTTCAGAGTTTTTCAAATGGTAATTTTATAAAATTTATTACTTTCTTCCTCATTTCATTATATTTCTATAAAAGATGTTTATCAAACTCTATCGTCCTTTTCTTTCCATAGCAACTGGAAAGTGATTTTACCTTTTATTGCTGTAATTCTACTGTTCTCTGTTACCGTTTTCACGAAAAAGGACATCACTTTTGCAGTCAACATCTGGGTTTTTCCAAGTAAGCACTGCTTTTATTTCATCAAGCACACATGATGCACTTTTAGTTACTTCAGAGCTAAATCAAAGCCAATCCCTCTCCCAGAGCTTCCTTCACTCGTGTCCAGCGAGACTGACTAACAGCTAATTCCTCTTTCACCAATGATCGTCTATATAGGTTTTGCTGTGCTCATGGCATCCTATGTGTGCTCAGTTCTCAGTGTGCAAAACTGGATTCCTGCTCTCCGACATCAAGGTATGCGAACAACTCAAAACAACTGTTAGAAATTTCTTTAGTTACTTGAGTGTAGTATTTCAACCATTAGTCTCTCCCCATCCCCCTTTGTATGTTTTTTAATTTAGCCAATCACCTTCAGAGCGCTTAAATTTGAGTTAGAAGTTGACGTGAACATTCACTTTTTTGTGCGTTGAGTTTAGTTAGTTAACAGTTTCTTTTTTTTCCTTACGCCTTGCTTTCGTTTGGATTTTAAGGGCCGCTTATTTAGACGAGATCTAACCCAAACCGCGGTTTTCCGCAAGCAGTGAGCCTCGGTGATTCTCCATAAGAGGGCTGATTTAATTTTAATAGATGTCCGTCTACTTTTAGGTTTCGGCCTGTTGACACTGTTCGCAAAAAACTGATTATTAGATAAAAGGTTCGGCTAAATTGAAGAAGGCTTAGAGCGTGGTGACGGCTAAACTTTGTTTAAATTAATAGCCGGTCCCAAGAATTTTGGAAGGATCTATTTTAAGCCAAATATTGATTTCAATTTAGTACATTTATGACACACACGCAAAAACAATACTTGGTACCTCGATTTTTCTTCAGACTTTTGGCAAAATCAAGGTCCGCCATTTTATCCAGTTGTCAATGCAGCCCCTGCTCCACCCCCACCACCAAGCTACCCTCCCCCTCCTCCACCTAACACCATAAAAGGACATAAGGGCCAACGAATCGACTGTAGAAAACTGTCTTGGGAGCAACTCAGCCCAGACCTCCTCAAGCAAGACACCATCTGGAAAAAGGTGAAATTGAAACTGTTACAGCTGTGTACATATAGTTTTATATCAAAATGTTTTAATTCGCTGTTATACCGTATAGCTTTGGTAATGTAAAAATTGTTGTTGTTCTGGATCAACACTTGCTGTATGTTTCTTCAAAAACACTATTAATTCCCCCATAAAAAAAAAAAAATTAAAAACATTTCTAAAAGTCACCGACTCCTTAAGGGGAAAGACGGGGTTTCTTTTTCATTATATGAAGAGACTGTTGTCTACGTTTTAGGTTACCCTGAGAGCAAACAAGTGATTTATGCTGTCAGGAATTTAATCCAGATCTTACACTGATCCCCATATGTATTTCATCTCCTTCGTTTAACTTACTCAGAATAACGCCTTTCTCTGATTGAACTTATTCCTCATTTAGGTTAAAGAACATCTGCCTTTGGAAGGTATTTTTGACTCTGATGATATAATGAGGGAATTTTCTGTCACGTCATTGTCAGGTGTGTAATCAGGTATTTTCAAAGCATGCTGACACAGTAAATGATTTTATACGCGCTGACCAAAACAAATATGAAGTTCCTTGCATACATTACCAAAATATGAGATTATAATTACTTCTTGCCAGCTCGTTGTCCCAGCTGATATATTGACAAATACAGAGTTATGTGACACAGGTTAAAGAAGCTTGATGATAGCTATAATCTAAAAAAAACCTTCGCTTCCCTTGAAGTCGTTATATGATAAGCTGAATTTTTCACGCATTTTGATTGGTTGTTACCCGTGATCTATGAGAAGATTGACGCATATATAACGGCACTTTCAACAACTTTTCCGCACGGAACCATGGAATCTAATAGAATCTATTTATTAATTAGTGCCAAGAAAATATATACTCTTGTCAGTACATAATATGTGCAGTGCTTATTTTTCAGTGTTCCTTCTTCCAAGAAAAAAAATAACTGTTGATATTCTCTTGCTTCTTGCCAACATAATGACAGGAAAACCACAACGTTATTTCTATAACTGGCATGTTATGTAATTTTATTTCAAAGGGAGTTCACTGAAAAAGACCAAAAGAGAAAATGCAATGGACGAAAAGAAGATTTTCAATGTCTGTAAGTACTTCAGTTAACGAAAAAAAAAAAGTATTATGTAGCAGCAAACTAACTCCATGTTAAGCAAAAAAGGTGAAGAATTGAATTCATATATGTGGACCTTAATGTTGTTTATTGAATCGCCATTTAATGTTCCTTGAGTGCGCAATTAATATCTGTGATTAAGGTGCGTTGTGAAAGAGTTAGCCAAGATAGATTTGCAGACAAGACTGATGGGACAAATTTGACTAACACAAAAAATTCCAGGAGATCTTTTTTTCGGGAGGAAGGAAGATTTCGCGTGACCTACTCAAGAACGGCCACTAAGGAGGCTATTCAAACCATGGTCTACTGTCCATTTCACAAATGAATTAGCTAACTGATATGGTTACTGATTTATCACAGCAATCATTTTGACGCATTGCAAACTTAAAGCAGAAGGCGTTAAACAATGCTTGATGTCCGGGACCACACAGCTTACATCTGAAGTACTAAGACAGGTATTGGCATTTGCACCGGATGATCAAGAGGTAACAGCTGTGTAGAGATATGCACATAAAAAAGTGACAAAAAAGGATGATTAGATAGGAGTGCGCACACGTGCCTTAGCTGAACAAGAATGGTTTAACGGATCACAAAGAATTGGGTATAAATGTTTTAGTCAGTGGCCAAAATGAGGAAGAAAATGCAAAACCCCTCTGTTTGGTTTCTTAAAAATTCAGGTCACTTAATTTTTCTTAGCTCTAATTGGTTTGTGTGGACATGTTAAGGGCGTTTATGATTCAATATTTCATGACAAGTGACTTATTATGGAAACTTGAGGCAATTTTTCTTTTTTGCAAAGATTCACAGTTAAAAATATTTTTATTCATACTAAAACTTGAATCTTCATCCAAATGAATTTATATTATCCTGTCGAGCTACTTCACAACTACCATGTTAACGCTTTATTAGGCCCGAGCTTTACGGAAAATGGAGAGAGAAAACAAGATTTCACTTGAGCCAGCTGAGCGATTTTATCTTCAGGTAACGGTATTATAAGAAAGCATATAGTTAGCCAGTTGAATACGTTAAAACGTGAGAGGTAAAAGCTGTTGGCTAATAGGGATTTATTTAACTTTTTTACCCATTAAAAGGCAGGGCCGGGATTCATTTTCGATGGTCGCGTTATAATAATCTTCCACCTCTGTAGTGTTTATTGTTGGTTGATTAAAGGCAAGTCAAGACAGAAGCAATTTATGCTCTAAGGCAAAACACTTACAGTAATTCATCCACTTTCCCCGTTGTTGGGAGAGTGGATGACGCTATCCACTGGATAAATCTCTAGCCTACAGACAGCGCAGTATGTTTTGGTAACTCTTATCCGCTGGATAGCGTTATCCGACTTGTGAACAACTGGGCCCAGGAGTATGAAAGTATATCAGCAAAAAGCGTCACTCACATTGTTTGATGGTAATGTATCTTAAATGTCTTTTTTGTCATTCCCAGGTTGCAGCGACTGTGCCTTCCTACAAAGCAAGACTCCGCACTGTTTTACTCAAAGCTCAGTTACAAGAAAGGATCGCACAAATCAAACCAGTAATAAGTTTATCCTTTGTTTGTTTCATATGATCCATAACTTCTCTTTCTTTCACTTTGATAAGGCCTTACCTCAAATTGATTTACGTTACTCCTGAAAGATTCAAATCGAATATCGACCGATCAGAAACAGTGACGAATTTCTCCCGCTTATGAAAGGTCGAAGTTCGTTTTCTGTAGCAAACACTTTGAATCTACGAACATTCATGCCATAAATTCACATTTGATTTGTATTTCAGCATCTTGAAACAGTCATTACCGCCTGCCAAGAGCTTATGGCTTGTGAAAAACTCCCAAAATTCATAGAGGTACACTTCTTGAAGTAAAATGTGCATATCTAAGCAAGGTCTTTTGTTGTACAAAATTTGATGTCCACTTACCCACATCTATTATTCATACTTATTCTGCCAATTGTAGATGGTCTTGACCATGGGGAACATCATGAATGGTAGCCAAACCTCCGCCTTTAAGATAACTTTTGTTACAAAGGCAAGTTTGTTTATTTTGTTTCACTCATAATCTATTTTTATACGCCCTAGTTGACAAAGGAACCGAAAGCCGGCTGACATACCTCTTAGTACACGCACAACAATCTGTTTTCACTTCGCGTTCATCCCAGGCAACTTATATAACAGCTTTAAACATCAGTATATTAAATTGAGCATTTTTCGATGGAGTCTCGTAAAACCAAAACCAAATTAACAACAAAGACCAATCAGAGGGACGGAAAATACCATTAAGAGCCAATCAGAACTCAAAGGCAAAACAGGCAAACCACCTAAGACGCGGGAAAACGGAGGTGATCAAGTTATGATTGTTAAGAATGTGACGCGAGTTTTTTGACCTAATCAAAGAGCAAAGGAAAGCGAAACCAATGCAAGCCCGGATCACTTCCGACAATAATTGAAAATTCCCTTCAACTATTTTTTCCCAGCTGATGGATTACAAATCATCTTTGAACAAGGCCACTTCTATGTTAGACTACCTAACCCGAGTTATCATCACAAAATGTCCGCACATCGCCGCTTTGGGAGATGATCTCAGACACGTGGAAAAAGCATCAAAAGGTGAGGATATAAAATCATTTTCAACCCACGCTATAATTTGACACAAGAGATTATCTGTCACTGGTAAGGTTTTTTCCTTGTAACTAGCTAGCATTTCATTCCCAATTAGTCGCGTACATTGCGTAAATGGAGCTTGACAGATTTAAAAACAACATTGATGTTCAATTGGAGAACGAGTTCTACGCCTTAGTTACCGTTCTCTGAAGCTCCACTACAGGTTACATTCCAGGCGATATGATTCTTTTGTAACCTTGTTTTCCCGACTTTTCAGTTCCATTTAATTCTCTTGACAAGGAAATATGCGAGCTGTCCGCAGAAATTGAGGTAAAGCAATTAGTTTCTAGTTATCATTTGAGGTTCTTTTATTTTAAGGCGTTTGAAGCTGCCTCGTTGGAACTTTCGAATTCATGGATGTTCATATATTTTAATTCACAGGTCCTTGCAGAAGACGTAGAGAAAATAAACAACGATAGTGTAGAGGAAGACTGCTTCAGTGCAAGTATTGGAGTATCCTTAAAAGCTGAATATCAGACTTGGACTGCTGCGCAATGCAAATAGTGGATGATACGCATACAATTTCAGGGGAGAAAGGGGGGGGGGGAGGGTTAATCCCCTTACTTAATCTCACGGTGAACCTCACCCAAACTGAGCGCCTTTTCCTGGGCGCAAGTAGACTATTTAAGGATTTCCCTGGTATCTGAATTACGATAAAGATAACATTTGGAAAATTACGATCTAGATTTAGCAGGGTCTGTGAGTCACTGAAGGGCTACTCCTAAGAAAATGGAGTTATAGTCACTCAGTTTTCAGCGAAAACGTTGTGTTAGTCTTTTATAAGTAGTATTTTACCGTCACTGCAATAAAGGGGTACTATTTATGGCATACCGGAGCATCTTTATCGAGCTGGACATAAGCAGCTGAAAGATCAGGTTGGGTAGTATGATAACCCTTAGCATAATTAAGGATGGCACAAAATGCCTCATAATTCATTCATATTTTTGTAGTGCGAAGTTATCATTCAAAGAGAGCGAGTAATTCTCATCCTTTATCGAGTTAGGAATAAGAACTTGTGAGAGAAAGCTTCAAAGTCAAGTCATACGAAGCTTTTCCTTAACAAACTTGTTAGCTTTTTGCTGTTTCGGCAAAGGAAGACCTTAAGGACGTGTTATCGCTTCGGAGGAATGCCAAGCGGAGCTTTAGCCTCCTTGTGCAGTACTTTGGCGAAGAGAGTGATAAACCGGAGGAATTTTTTGGAATCTTCGCAACATTCCTACGGCAATTTGAGGTATTCATCAATCGTAATGAATAACTGTACTCCTAAACTAGGTAGGACCCTAAGTGATTGTGATTGGTTTTGATCTTCACGATTTAAATTGCTTTTTTCCAGGATGTGTTGAAGACGTATAGATGAAGATGCAACGCTGAGTCACCAAGAAAATAAATTTAAATTCAAAGTAACAAAGTGCCCATTGAAAGGGCGTTTAGTTTCAGAACTGTCTATTGTATGTAAACAATCATTATTACATGCATATCTTCGAAAAATTTTACAAAATAAAGCAGCTGCTTCTGTGCAGAAAAATTCATAGTAAATGCGTTGGGTAAATAATTAAGTTGAATAAAGCTTGAATCTTCAAAGATTTTTTACAATGCTATAAAAAGCGAGTCTTTTATTGCGACAAAAATAACACAGCGACCACAATGAGCCACGAAACTCCTTTCTAGCAAAGTCCAAAGAACGTAGAGCCACATGTGAATTAAAAAATTGATCGACGCATTCCTCCTTTTAAACTACATATAATGATTTCAATCCTTGCCGCTTTCATCATAGGGGGTAATATTTAGCTTTGTAAATTTTTTTTTCTCTCTCGATGAGTATAAACCTGATCAACACGTTGGAACGTAAAGGATGAACGAAAATATAGCACTTCGGTGCCAAAGTCATGCAAAATAAATTATGGAGCTTTATTGTCACGAACAAATGCTCAAGGCGAGATACAATACAGAGTCACCTCAGCTGCTGATTAACCAATTTCCCGCCAATATATTCAAAACTGTGATTCGCCAGCTCAAAAATGTATCAAAGGAGAACCAATCAGAGAGTTTTTTAGAGAGGCCAGGAAGTTAGAATCTAAAGCAACAAGCAATGGCAAGCTTGCGACTTCTACGTGCGATAGGTGAGATAGTTTTGATGTATAATTCGCACGTGCATTGTGGCCGTATATAACTTGGATAGCAATTCTGTTCCACTACCAAGAAGTTCCAGATCCTGCGTCACAGCAACTTTGTACGACTATTTCACCAATAAGCTTTGCGAGACTGTAAAGAAATGGCGCGCACTAAACAGACCGCTCGTAAATCAACCGGAGGAAAGGCTCCACGAAAGCAACTCGCAACAAAGGCAGCAAGGAAAAGTGCTCCAGCCACTGGCGGTGTTAAGAAACCTCATCGTTACAGGCCAGGAACAGTCGCACTCCGAGAAATTCGCCGCTACCAGAAGTCCACAGAACTTCTCATCCGCAAACTCCCCTTCCAAAGATTGATCCGTGAGATAGCGCAGGATTTCAAGACCGACTTGCGTTTTCAGAGTTCTGCCGTGTTGGCGTTACAAGAAGCGGCAGAAGCTTACTTGGTAGGATTGTTTGAGGACACTAATCTTTGCGCAATTCACGCCAAACGAGTCACCATTATGCCCAAAGACATTCAGCTTGCGAGACGTATTCGTGGAGAACGCGCTTAATTGGACATTCTTGGTACTTTTTCTTCACTTTTTGATTGAACCTGTTTTGATTTCATTTGCACATTTACTGTTACAAATTTATTCGAAAACACACATACTGCAAGACGAGCAGATGTAACTTGAAACGGAGCAAAAACTTGATAATATAATCACAAATTTGTAACCTCTATGTACATAAAGCGTGTAAGATAGCGGTGCAACTTCTAAAAATTCATCAATGCTGAAGTTATTTGTACATAGAAGCATATAGAAGCATCTCGTTTGCGTTCATTTTATCCTTCTCATTGTATCAGACGAGTTTAATAAAACTAATGTCATTAAATTTTCTGACTCGTTCAGTATTAACGATAACAAAATTCTCAGACGTGAATGGTTATCACCAGCCCGATTTGAGGACTAATAGGACAGTGCGCGCGTCATGCTCGTAATTGGACAGTGTAATAGGACAGTTAACACGTCATACCTGTTTAAGTGGACAGAACGCTTCATGTGCGCGCTCTGTTGTCTCGCATTTCTTCGAGTTAAATTTTTTTTATGAAAACGTATAACCGATGTCTAGTTTCTCCCACAAATTTTATCACAGTTTTGATTAATTGGTAACCGGACTTTGTGTCGTCCAATTCTGTCTGTAACTCGTGACTAACAATTCGGACAAAATCTTCACGACAATTAACTAGAGTGCGCTGTATTCTTTCCCTGATTTCCCTTGCTATCAAATCAGAGAAATTATAGGCGAAGCATTGAAAAATTAAGGAGAGGGCTACTAATTATCCAGGAATAGCTTTTTAACTACAGGACCGTCGCGCGATTTTACTTTTTCCGATCAAAAATCTTGGAACAAATATTTTTTGTTTGTTTGTAACAAACTTTAGCCGTAAGCGGTTCAGCCCTAATTCAAATCGAACTCTAGAGAACCTCAAGATATTTTTTATTTTGGTTTTCATTACATGTAAAGAATGTACGGGCACCATCATGTGAAATAGAAATATTCCAAACACTCGCACACATGCAGGTTACCTTGCATTTTACGATGTTAGCTTCTTTTCTTTAAATAAATAAATTAGATATTTAACAAATTTCTTCAGAAAGAAAATGATGTTCCCATGAGAACGATATGCCTAAATTAAAGCAGCTCGTGTTGATATGATTATGAGTACTCCTTGGCAAACTGGTAAAGATAATTCTTGGCTTCACTCCGGAAATAACTGATCTGTAAAGCTTTCCAGGTTACGAAAAGACCTGTACACAAGAGCAGTGACTTGTCCATCTTCAATACTTTTAGTCGGAACATTTTCCAAACGTACAAGCGCCGTAATTAGAGACCACCAAGATTTCGTATGCCACCTGTTTTTACGTCTGTTTACCGATGAAAATCGGCCTTCTCACAGCAGATGAACCGGTGGACTGTGCATCGTTTCCACTCACATGCAGCTACCTCATGAATTCCATGGGGTGTTATTTACAGAAAAGTTCTAATATCCACGACTGACCAAGTCTGTTGAAAATAGAGAGAAATCAGGTATATCTGTTCCAAATCCTTAAAAAATAAAAAGAACCGACGAGAGAACTGGAAAATCATGAAAACGAAAATAACGTTCTTACCTTTGTAGCTGTCTAATTCGTCTTTCTTTTTCTTGACGGCGGTTGGCGCCGTAGAAGACTGAGATTAAACAAAAATAAAAGATAAGTGGAAAGATGGGTAAAGAATAACTGAAAATAATAAAATCATAAGGGATTGAAAAGGAGTGTCACGAAGGGATGGAAAAAGTAACGGCAGAAAAAGGAATAAGTGGAACCAAGTTGCTGTACCGTCCGCTTGGAAATACGTCTCAGTTAAACTTTTTACGTTTAATAATCTCCTGTTATGGCAGTAAATACAACGTAAAGAAACTGACCAGGCTCATTACCTTTAAAACCGGATGAGGGATGCCTACAATGTCGCAAAGTCTGTTTCTTATGACACGAAGTTCTTCAATCTTCGCATCCCTGAGAAAACAAGCATGTCAAGTAAAAGTCGTAATTAACTGTATGAGGCCAAACAGCTGAACAAGTTTACCAAAACTAACCTATCTATTTTCAGATCATGTCAGAGCGCGAGTAAAACTAACATGAAATTCGCATCTCTCACCATGAAGTTTCGGTCAGTATCGTTAACACTTCATCTAAATTTTCCGCCGGTATGATGTCATCATAGGTCAACACTGCTGAGTACAGGTGGTCAGCGGTAGTTTTACGAACCTTGCAAAAGAAGGGATACGTTGAACATAAATGAAGTATTGTACCGGCGTATTAAGGGTGGGGCCGACAACAATGCAGCTACGAAGTAAAACCTTAATCATCGAGAGACTTTCGCCCTATACTGTAAGTATGTACCACATACATACAATTGAGTGCATTGGATATTCACCGTTCTTGTATGCAGTTTAATCATGAAAATTCTTACCTGAGGGTATCTGTGACAAAGAAATATGGAAAGCTGTTGGAAAGCTTTCATTCTTGTCGCCCCTGGAAACTGTAATAGGCCACAAAACCTTGTTAAAAAAGAGGAAACATGTAATTAGCCAAGCTTTGTCCCAACATCGTAAATCGAGAAAAAGCTTCCTATAGCTAGATTTTGTTTGAATTTAATGCTTGCGTGAAAATGAGGAGCATTTGGTTAAACAAATCAAATATAGGAGGGCAGACGTCCTCGAAAGCGGTAAAAAGTACCCGTAAAAGACTCTCGCTATTTACGGCAATGTGTAGCGACAGTTTTTGTCTGAGTCAGTCTTCAAATGAGATTTTATGCGGCCGGCGTTAAGATGGGCAGTGAGCTTACCACAGTGTCCCTTGATAGCCCAGCTTCGATAGCATCAGGTCTTCGCCAAATTATGACGGTTTAGTGACAAGAGCATTTACGACATTGCACAATGTCACAAATTTAAGGAAGGCCTAATACATAATGTTGCTTAAAAGCCGTGAACACTTGAACTAGCGACAACTTTAAAAGAGTTTTAATTCTTACACGCTGACACTCGTGATTAGCTTTCTAGCGTCGCCAATCTTGAAGATTTCCTTTTTGGTGAGGTCCAAAACAACTGCAGAGAATGGATGGCTGCAATGAAAATATTAAAAAGGATATCAAATAGCGAAAACGACTCAAAAAGTCTAATTCTTTTGAACGTAGGTGATTAAAAGCTTAACCTTTTCATATGAAGATCATTCAACTTTCAGTTTTCTAAAGATGAGATTGACATTCCCACAAATCGTAACATTGACATCGTTGGAGGAAAATTGCGAAGCTGTGTCACGATATTTTAAATCAGTGTTTTCATTCCCAAGGAGAACCTTTAGAGTGATTATTTGCCAGAGAATGCCGAATGATAGTCGAGAACAAAGGAAAAAAAGAAACGAGTAGATTAAGTATGGTAAGAATTAACACGGATTGCATATTACAAACTTCCATCTTTTGGTTGGTTTTACCTTTCATCCTGAGTGAACAGCTCGAAGCAGCCATTGGCTAGCAGCATATCAAGCATCTTGAATAAGGGAACTATTATTCTATGTTCATAGATATTTCAGATTGTTAGGAAATTAATCGACGTCGAGAGCATAACAACAAAAACAAAAGAAAGCAGAAGAAAGGCAAAAAACAAAACAAGAAGAAGGGGGGGGGGGAGGGGGGGAAAGAAGAGATTAAGACCGAGAATGATGGGAAGTAGACTAAGGACTGGGGCGAGTGGAAGGAAAGAGACCACTACAAAATAAATACAAAAAACAGTGGGAATCAGTTAAAATGACAACAACAACAACAACACCAAACTATAAAAATGGGAATTGCACAAGAATAGATTTTTGATTAAGATGGAGCAGAGCGTGTTTACAGGTTGCATAATTAAATAAATAAATAAATAATTTCGAAAGCAAAAACAAAAGCCACTTGCCTGTCATTTTTTTCATTCTTCCGAAAAATATCTAAAAGGGTTTCCGCAATCTCGTTCATCTCAAGCTCACTGTAATAACAAGAATTGTACATAGTGACTATACTGGGTTTAGATATGATCAAATGGGGAAACACAATGGTGCAGTTTGTTGTTGCTGTATCGTCCTTGCTCCGAAGATTTTTCTCGAGTTGTTCCAGTGTTCTTCTCTTTACTCAAGAAATACTCCAAATTTTAACTTTGATCCGGGAAACAGTGGATGAATAGCCAGCTCGAGAAAGTGCCAGAGCTGTTAAACTTTTTATTTATTCCTTTTTATTTTATGAATATTTGGGGAAAAAAACAGGCTAACTACCTCTTGCTTATGACTTTCAAGAATCTTAGCAACGATGAATGAGAATGTCGCACCTAAAAAAGGAGAAGAGAAAAGAAGTCTTAAGTCAGGACCAGTTTACAACTTGATAACAACCATCAACCCTTTAACCCCTCGAAGTGACAAGCATCTAAATTCTCCTCACAACATCACCTCTGATTCACATATCCAGGTCACGGGAATAAAGGAAATGATCATCACGTACAGGAGCTCATGATTTTGAAACAAAGTCTCCTTGTCAGTGCCTTAGGAAATGTATAAAGAACAGTATGGAGAATATGCAAACTGATGTTAGGATGTAAAGGGTTAAGGCTCTCTTAAAAGATCAGTAGCTCTTGCGTGCGGAGAGTGCTGATGATGTGAAAAGTGTCTCAAATATTTAACAAACGAACATGACAATTACCAGTGATTCAGTTAGTCCTCCCACACTGACAGTCAAGCCGAGAAGAACAGACCTTCTGTACGACGCCAAACCGAGGAGCTTCGTTATTCGTGGAAAACATTCAGCAGAGGCGCTCCAGTTCATTTCCAAGCACTTATCCCTAAGAAAAAACGAAAAGACTTCGAGAAAAATGAAAAACCGTGTCAATCGATGTTCAGTTGCAAGATATTAGACTCATTGGGCCAGTTGTCTACATGTGGTCTGACCCAAACCGCGGTTTCATGCAAGCACTAGGCCTCACTTATTCTGCATAGGAGGGTTGTTTTCATTTAATAAAATTTAATGCCCTTCCACTGCTAGCTTTCGGAATTCTTGACACAGTTCACAAAAAGGAGCGCTCAGACTACAGATTCAGCCACATTCAAGATAGCTTACAATCGGTTTTGATAAACAACGGCTTCACTATATTTGAATAACCGGCCCATTGACTTAGGAATCCAAGGAGGCAGACCACAACGACGAGAGGTTGAGTTCCCACTGTGGGCTAACTATATTCAAACCTTGGCTCTTACTTAGGAAAAATGTCGAGAAGTTCTTTGTGGTGCGGTATATGCGGCAACGTAGGACTGAAAAAAGTAAATAAAAGAATAAGTACATAAATATAGTATATAAAACCACTGTCCTTTAAATAAAAAATTCATGGACATGAAAATCTGTTACAATATTTTTACCAGTAAACTATGCTTCGAAAAATAATATCAAATTGTGATATACAATTGAATTTGTTCTCCCCGAGATGTAAATGATCTAAACACGTGACTCACCTGTCCATATACAGAAGTCTAAGGAAAATCTCTCCGGCATGAGCTCTCGTGCGATCTATTTTCTCAGAAGACTGCTGCGCAAGACAGCACATCACCCGCTCACAGCTAAGAAAAGGAGCAGCAAGTTTCATTTAAAAAAAATTAAATATATGTCTGTAAATAGGATTTTTAACGTCCTTCTCCTATACTTGGGAGTACTGGGTCTTAGGGAAGGAGACAATGCTGTGAATAAGACCCCCTCTAAGATTGCCCGTGGGTCATATGACCAAGCACCTAACGACAGTGTTACCTGAAGAGATGGTTTTCAATCGACCGATGTAAAACCACAAAAATTAGAGAAAACACATTAGAAGAGGAGCAAAAAGGTTTTCTTTTTTCAAGAACCAAGTTCTTACTTACATCTGTGGTGTAAAAAGAGAAGGATCGTTTTCTGCAACATATCGGGTCAGGGTTTCCAACCCGCTCATGCTGGCTTCACGCACCCTGCAATAAGAGAAAATGTATTTGTCAAAATGCGATCAAAATTTACATTTTCCTGGCTTCTTGTACCAGAATTAAAGCATACAGTTACCATATAGTTTCCCAGCTAACAGCTCTCCAAACCCGATGTTTCGGGTCACATTCAAGACTTTTATTCAACCTCGATAGACCGATCTGCTGGCCAATCGATTGAATTGAAATGACAAGTTACGTTAATTTATAGGGAGCCATCACCACCTAAACACATTATAAAATGACGTCTGTAAAACAGAGAAATATGTTTGGGGTTACTTTTCCCACAACAAGGAAGTTATCGTACCAAGCTCCGACGTCTCCTCTGCTGTCAATCGTGTAGTCATTCATAGCAACGAAAAAAGCCTCATAAAGTTCATGAAGACTGCTTTCTGTGACAATTTCTTCCTCGTCTCCAGTCCTACTTAATCCAACGGTGCAAGCGATTCTGCAACCACGAGAAAAGTGAACGTTATCATACAACTTTCTGACTTTTATTGCCATAGGACTAATCGTTTCAATTCCAGTTTTAGAACAATAACAATGATCACGGTTGACGACGCGCTTAAAGCAGTGACACATCACAATGCAAACAAATTGTGTCTCTTGAAATACCTTGCAAGAGAATTAAGTGCCTCTCTTCTTGATTCAGCAAATTTTCCTGGATCATCCGCTACCTGTGAAGCTGTGATTAAACCTGTAAATGCCTAGAACAGAAGCACAGCGATAAATTTGAGATTTGATATTTTAAATGAAAATGGTGGTCTCAAGACTCCGAATCCAGGAAATCGAGAGCTTTAAAATATCTAGAATTTGGCATGGATTCGCGTCAGTATGTCAGTGTGTGACGGTGAAAAGTAAACTAAACTGATTTAGTTCACGAAAACCAGGTTTTATTAAATTGAAGAAACAATATCCAACATGATTTCGAAACTAGCTCAAAGCAAAATATACTTACAACATACAAAATAAAACATTGAAAACGGTGAAAAAATGCCACATCCAGACGCCTCAGTGAATCGCAAACGATGACTCTTATTACGTTTTGAGGCAAGCACTTTTCATCCCGTGTGATTTGTAGTGGAGGAAAATGAAATGGTACTTACCACTTTTAACCTGGATGACAACATGAATTTTGGCAAAAATCCTAAAGCTTGAGCGAACCCAACTCTAATAGAAAAAAAAAAGAAGTGAAGGGTGTATCACTTACACGAAATAGGAATAATTACATCCGACATAAAGTATAGAAAAGAGAAAAAAAAAAAAATTTTCACCTGAATTGATGCCATCATCACAACCACAATATTTAATAAGGAAGTCAAGAGTCAGATACACAAAATGAATGAAACGACCGAACAAAGGAACGAACGAACGAACGACTGCCGACCGACCGACCGACCGAAAGAAGGACCGAACCAACGAACCAGCGAACGAAAGAAGGAACGGACGAACGAACGAACGAACGAAAGAAACAACGAACGAACCGACGAAAGAACCAAGGAACGAACGAACGACTGACCGACAGACCGACCGAAAGAAGGAACGGACGAACAAACGAACGAACGAAAGAACAAACGAGGGACTGAGCGAGCGAGTAGGTGTACAGACGGAAGAATGAAAGAACAAGCGAAAGGTCACATGACCACACGGGCTCCATGAATGCATTTACTCACCTTGAGAACTCGGAAGGGCTTTTTAACTGCCCAACGTAATGTGTGATGATTCTATCTGCAAAAAAGATAGTAGTCCATTGTTTCGTCAATAATTACCAACTCATTCACTAGAAGAAATGAAATGCAAGAAACTACATAATTTTCTCCATTACCTTGTATTCCATCAATAGCTCCACCGTCGTCTTTGACGTAATACTGCTGGCATAAAGCACCGAGGGCTCGAACAGCTCCTTCCTAAAATATTCAGGAGAACAGAATTAATATTAGTAGGCAGCAGAAAATCCACTGTAGATTGACACGGGGTAAATGTCACCTGTATAACAGGTTCTGTGTGGGAGAGGTTGTCATCGATAGTGTCTTGAAATACGCCTAAGAAAGGAAGAGAAAAAGAAACGAAAAACGTGAACATACTCAGACATGACACGAATGTTGGCGAACCCACCCAGACAAATAAAGACAAATATATCAAATCATCGCAAGAAGAAATGAACCATTAAGTAATTGAGCAGGAGAAAACATTGTCACTTTTTCAAAAGCCTCATTTCTTAAGGAACTGAAATATGATTACTGTAGCTCTCACCAATTATCTGATCTCCATGCCAAGGTAATTCCGATAAGGACAATTTCATTATTAAATGACAAACTGGAAGTAAAAAAAGAGGATCAATAATTGAGTGCAGACATATTACAGCAGCAATACAACAGGGATGAATCCTCTCCTGATTTAAAAACTTCACAATTGCACGTGTCGATATCGTGAGTTTTCCAGGAAAAATCCGTCATAATATGTTCACGGCTGTGGCGTTTTCCCGCCAACTTAACGCAGGTTAGAGCGCGCGCACTGTTTCAATACAGGAGAATCTCGAACTCTTCGTCAAACTCCTGTTAGAATCTTAAGGTCTCTAATAAAGATGACAGGAACAAAAAAGTGACTACAATAACACTCCATACCTGCCTGTCGCATGTAGTCCCCTCCTAGACCTCTGAAAAAGAAATGAAAACACAAGTTATGATCAAGATCCTCTCGCATGAAACTCGCTGCGCTAGACGCGAGATCACAGCAATTGTTTCACTTCATACTGCAAATCAGATGGTGATTCTCTAGTTATCAAAAAATGACCAAATAAAGTTGACAACAGAAAGTGCCATGCGTAATTTCTTGTCACTGTATCTTTCAAATATAGCTCTTCAGTACAATTCGTTACCGTCGTGGTGAAATCGAAGCTCGTTACATGCTCAGTAACTGAAGAATGATATTGTTGTTTAAAATCTCACCTGAAGCTTTTTGCTGAGTTGAGCTAAGAGAAAACAGAAAGTCATATCTGAATTATTGCGCATGAAATTTATCAGCCTCTCAACATATTGCTTCTGCCAGAAGTCATTCAAAACAAGTCTAAACGGCGGTCGAAAGATTACTATACATGAAAACACCATCTCAAACCAATTACCATGGTTTTGTTGGTAACTCTTCTCTCAAGATGCTATAAATTTCGACGCAAAATAACTGAATGACAGAAGTTGATGTTTCATCAAATCACTCTATCTACCAAATAAATTTATCTATTTTCATACAATATATTTTTGGAAGATGAGGTATTAAAATTGAGAGGAAAAGTTACCCGTTTCAAAATCGTACCTAAATCTACAAATAAGAACTCTACCTGAGGTACAAAGTCTTTCACGATTTCAAAGCAATCTTTGTCGACCACGTCTGTCAGCAATCTAAAATAAGAATCGTTAAAATATCTTTAACTGTGCAGTTTTCAATTTATTTGTCAAAATAATTATAAAAATAACGAAGTAAAATCTTTAATGTCTGTAACAATACCTTCCGGTTTCCTTAGCGTAGAGAAACAGAGCGTGTATAACTTCAGAGCAACCCAGGATGCAGCCATGGCGCGTGTTCAGGTCGATATTGTTCATTTGTAAAAGCACTTTTGGAAAAACTAGGAAAGAACAGAGGAAGAGTTTTAAGCAATACAATAATACTAAGTACCTTTACGTTACTATAAGCAGTATTTGTGGCTCAAAGGATGATTGAACAGAGCTGAAGGACATAAGAGACAATCGCCCAGATTTCTCATCTGTTGGCCAGGCACAACAAAGGACATATTTAAGTTGTATTTAAATAGATTTGGGAAAAACAAATTTGAATAGGATACACAACAATTTTCAGAGCTTATATTTTTCTCACAATTTCTTTACAATTGATATGCAAGAGTACCCTCTTCTCCATCTATACCTGAAATTTTTTTTCACTTGACCCGATTCTTTCTAAAAACGTTACGAATACATCGCTGATATTGGTTAGATCTAGCACGGAATTATCAAAACTAAACGAGAAAAAAATGTATTTTGACAAGATTGTGTTAAGATGCGAAAAAACGCATACGTTGAGCAAAGCTTGGACCTGAGATTAATGGCGTCAGGTTTCCCTAAAAAAGAGTGGTTTCTTTTATACATCCCCTTTGGGCGGCCTCTCTCGATCGACATTCTTAACGCTGGGCGAGGTATCGTTGCTAGACGATTTCTACGTCTATCAAAATAGATACGATCATTGAAACGGCTCGATAATCGACAACATACCAGTCTTAGCCATGTATTCTGGATCTGAATGAGTTAGATTGTGTAAAGCTTGAGACGCCAGTTCTCGAATGTTTCTGACAAGGAAGAAAGACAAGCTTAAACGAGGATAAACTTACAATAGATAATGCATGTAAGCTTCAATTCTGTCAACATTTTCCTGATAATTCCCGTAAGTAGCAAGCTCCAGTGAAGGACATTTTTTTGTCTTCCGGAAGATGTGCGTGGCCTACCTCCTGATGATCGAGGTGTTGTAGGGATCTACTGAAAGGAAACCCTGTACATGCCGTGAGGTGATCGAAGATGATTCCATTCAACCCTCAAATAATACCCAAGCTTTTCCCTGAACGATTTCAACCTTCAATTGATAAAAACTTTGAGGTGTACTGTAATGATCACAGCCCTGAATGGCGTCCAAATTTGTGCCTAGACTATCTGTCCTCGAAATTGTCCTCAAACTGAATTCTGACCTAGAAATGATCACTCGAAAAGATCGTCAGCAGGGTGTACATGTGTATCGTACCTATCCCAGTGTTGTAACTTGACATCTGCGAGATGGTCAATCAACGCCTTTGTATATTCCTTAAACTCCGCTACTGATACACTGAAAACAAAAGAACATTTCTAATTGAACTTAACGAAGGAGTCTGGTAGGATTAACAATGATAAGAAAGGACAAAATTATATTATTCCAGTCTAAGATTTTACCTTACAGTCAAGTATGTATTCACTCTGTTCCCAACCGCAAAATAGTCAGCCATCGTAAGAATATCGATGCCATGAGGAAAAGTTCCCTAAAACGTCAAAAAAAGTTATCTATTAAAAAAAAGAAAGAAAAACTACCTTAACACTATAATGAAATAGTTTTGAGAGAGAACGAAAGCTATAAAAAAATTGAAAATTACAAAGTTTTTTTTAAAACATGGTCAAGTAACGCAGGAAACTTTGAAAGACAAATACACCTTATTATACTCTAACATTTTTTCTCAAAATACCCTCATTTGAACTGACCTGTCTTCCCACATTTTCTTGAAATGCAGCCTATAGGGAAAAAAAAAGATCATTTGTGTTTTAAATATAAAGTTGAGTTGAAATTCAATCAAGTTGTCAAGAACTTTTATGGCATAAACTATTTTCTAAGTGTTCAGAGACTGGACTTTAGGGCAAATGCTCATTAAACTAGGACAAAACCAGAAAAAATAAGTCAAACAAAAAACAACAACCAAACTCACAAAACCGAGGAAAACAAAAACACATCAAAATCTATCGCTTAACAGTCGTTGAAATGACGTAAAGTGCAGATAAGTAATGTGAATGATCTCCAAATCATGGGCTAAATTCTACTGTGTAGACTTTAAAAAAATGGTCTTTCCTAACTTACCGACGCAGCCCGCCTGCAGTTCACTTCTCGGTCAAACAGAGCAGTAGTTATTAGAGAACTGTCAAGAAAAATAAAAAAAAATAAAAAGCTCCTACTTAGGAGGGCAAACCCGACTTTTGACCCTTTATCAGAGTAAAAAGTAAAGAACTAGACTGCTGCAAGTTCGTGTTAGTTCTGAACTCTCCAGCCTTCGGATAGCCATCAAAAGACTACATCACTCTTCATTCAATCCTTAACTCGCAAGGGGAAGTTAAATAGCCGCTCGTTATTGAACTTGTTATCAATCGTACCTGGATATGCCGTGCACGTGCGGTTGGATCTCTTGTGGATCGTAAGCTCTGGCGAATGACCAACAAACATAACAAGCGCCATCCCTAACGTGGCTCCCTTTGAAGTAGAAAAAAATAAAAAAGAACGAACAATCATACATGCTTTCGGAAAGAATAATCCCGTCAATGCAAGTTGCGTACGGGAACCAATCTTACCAACACTGTATGTTCCTCTCATTTCATCATACGACAAGGCTTTCAGCACAACAGGAACAACTAAAAAATAGAAAAAATAACCAAACTTAAATCATACCAGTTATTAAACAAAATTACACATCGAAAATTGATTTTAAAAAAAATGATACTAGAGAAGTTAAATTGCTAGAGCGATTCACAAAGAATTCTCCCTTAAATTCGTGTAAGTAATGTGACCAGGAAAGTCTTTCTCTGTAATAAAAACACCTGTTGAAGTATTGTAACTGTCAGGCGGGAGAATTTAAAAAACTTTGGAAAAGTCATGATTGCTCAAACTGTTTAAGTTGTTTGCCCATCTAATCCGGAAACTCCGCGTAAATTTTGATTGCCGATGATTCGTATAGTCTCTATGTAATTTTGACTTGTGCGTTTCCTTAGGCCGTTCTGTGCCAGATATTTTGAGGAGATTTATTGTGTTGATTTCAAAGCTTCTAACCTTCAGGGAGCCTATCGGGTAAAAGAAGTCCTCTACGACCGAGTTCAGCGAGAGCTAGACAACCTACAGAAAATTCAAATACAAGGATTAACAAACTCTACAACATTTAAGCAACATCTAAGTGTCGCCCAGTATCCACAGATGTTTAAAATCGGTGCGAACTGAATCGCTCTTTTTTCACGTAGCGAATCAACATCCGCGAAATGCCGTGAAATAGCTTAGCTACATGAACAATGCTCCAAAAGCAGTTAAAAACCCACCTCCGTGCCAGCCACAATCTGATTCTCGAGTACTGCAAAAAAATAAATTTGTTGTTACAAATGTAGCATTAAGCTAAACCACACGAAGTTCAACTACTGTAGCCACATAATTAACGTGGAGATGATTGTAGATACATTGATAACATTTCACACCTGAATAATTCTAAGACGTTTTCCACAATCTGGTCGGCTAATTCTTGAGGAAGTCTCCCAGTTATCCTTCCAATCCTTATTTAATAAGAAACATTTCATAGTTCAGTCACATGTACTACACTTTCGTGCCGTCAAAGGTTTACTCAGGATTTGAAAAACTCCATATTGAAAATTTTCCAACCCACCCTTTAGCCGCTGACCATCGCACTACGGTATCCTTATCTCTGAGACCAGTCAAAAGTTTCTCTGCAAATTATTACATTCATAAATATTTACTGTCATCAAATTCTATTAAACATATCAATTACAATTTTCACTGACTAGCAAGATGCAAAAGTCTTTCAACGTTGTTGAATTCAGCAAAAAGTTTTAAGTATTTTGTAGTGAAAAGGAGATCGTAAACCAACCAATGATATCTTCTAGTTCTTCAGGAACATCATAATCTTCTTCCTGGAATACAATAAAAATTGGTTCAAAACCAAATCAACTTGAAGCGATAAAATAACAGCATTGACACTATAATAACCTGTTATTAAAAAGTCTATCAATAGTTGAGTCATACAAAACAAACAGACAAACATGCAAAACGTGGTCTGCACAGTTACAAGATTAAAAAAAAATCCCTCACCTCAGCTGTGTTTAGTCCTGCTGTGTGGTGACCATTTTCATTCTGAAATAACAATTAAATTTATAAGAGAGGTGAACTTTGATGTAAAGACTGTTCTAAACCTTTCAAACTACAGGTTTGATGAATTGGAAAACTTCTACAAACACCAAATCTCAACCAACAACACTGAAATACATGTAAGTTTGGAAGAAGGTCTTGAAGCAGCCAATTTGAGACTGGGTGTCACTTCATAAACTACCTGTTCTTGAGAGAATGGATTGGCAAGGTTGTAAGCCAAAGATCGACTCCCTCTCTGATATCTACCAGTAAACACAAAAAAAAACAGCTTAGTGAATTCAGCAAACATATAGATGCCTCACAGCCCCTGCCTTGTCACAATTAAAATATACCAAGTGGAAATATACTTTTCTCAATGACTATCATCGTAAGGCAGCATAATAAATTGATAAAAAATAATAGTTTCCAAGCTGAAATCAATTTGACTAAGTAGATCTAACCTCCAGGCTGCTATTCTTGGCTTCAGAAATGTCAAACCAAGACGCTACAAGAAATGTATGGAAAGAAGCATTCATTATGAAATGTACAGAGCTGGTACAAACCTGTCACACTCTCAGTTCTGAGTGGTCACTATATTTATTAGGCATAGGTAACAACATGATTTTGAGTGCAATTTGGTGTTAATAAGCACAAGTAAATTTTTTTAAAATTTAAATTAAATCAAAGATAGCAAAATTGCACAAGCCTGAAGAGGCAGGTGCAATTTGTAGGCTTTGAAAAATTTATAACTGCTTATTTACACCAAATTATGTAAGAAATAATGCTTTACTAGATAATAATTAACATGAAAAATGCATCAAAGAAATTCAAGACAGAAGAAATTTTAGCAGTGAGCTTGCTATTTGCAATTTTCACTTGTGGCACAACTTTGCATACATGTTACATGAAAAATGCACTTGTTTTCAGTTCATCAGATGCACATAATTTTTTTCATGTAGATCATTATGTTTCAAACATACTTTCAATGTATCAATGCATGTATAGTTACCTGTGTAAGCTTAATATTCAGCTTCCTAAGCAGTGTGTTATTAATCTTTGAAATCTCGCGCACCCCTATTTGCTTCAAAACTATAGGAGCTAAGAATTTATAAAAATATAATGCAGATTAGCATCAATATCTACATTTATTGATACGAAAAATAATGAGTAAACAAAACTGTATTGCATAACTCTGTTCAATAATCTTGAAAACCTTTTTTCAATTTGTCAAAGTTTTACAAAGTTGAAAGTTGACATACAATTCATATTCAGAGTTTCAGTAAAAGCCAGATATTAACAGTCTGCTGCCCCCTATATGAACTCTTGCTATTGTCTGTTTAGCTTGGAAGCAAGCTTTCCTCTTTGGGTGTCAAGGTACAGCTGCCTATAAAATCATTGGCTGCTGCTTATGCAAAAAGTTATTGTAAGCCTTACAGATTGTGCACTGTTGTACCAAAGAGAAATTTACTCACCATATGGTATTAAGTCATCTCTCTTTCCATGCTTGAAAAGCAGAGCCTTGAAAAGCCAAGGAGTAATTGACAAAGCCAAAATGAGATTTCATCATTTGGTGTTATGGTAACAATTAATCAATCAGTCTATCCATGAGTCAGTGGAATACGTGGAAAGGCAACATGAAATGCAGGGAGGGTATGCATAAGCCTTAACTCCTGCAGATTTACTTCAGGTAAGGTTTGATCATAATTATTGATCATTAGACCTCAAACATATTTAATGGCTCTCAAATTTGAATTAATTTATGTAATATTGCCAGATATTGAATTATATGAAAACACCAAAACTTGGGTGAATAGGATTTTAATTGTGAGCTTCTTCAAGACATACTCAAGGTTTTCATTGAAAAACATAGTAGAAGGAAAAGCGTAAAGTAACAGGAATTTATACTACATGTCTAAATAAAAAGTAGTGGCGACCAACAAAATTTAGGCAGAGAATTCTGCATAGAAGCCACAGAATTCTCTGAGTTCAACTGTCTAATGAACACTCTATAGACTATGAAATTTTTAACTGACCAATGTTGTCAAGATCCCTGTCAACAGCAGCATTCCATCCATTGTCTCTCCTGGTAAGATAGAAACACAAACGAGAGTCTTTTTAAAAAAATGATCTCATCTGGAAAGAGTCCAGAGGAGAAACAACATGGCAATTAAGAGGTTATATTTCGATTTGAATGTCTGACGGCCCTTCCAGAGTGTGCTTGCTTCTGATTTTTCATGGAAAGGCTGGGATTTGCAAGCATTGGATGAAGAGGCCCAATAAGCTTTGCAATAAGTGGTTTAAATTGTGCATGAAACACCTCCCCATTTAAATGTGTACTTCACCATTTTAATGTGTACTTGAAATTTTAGGTATCTTAGTTCCTGAATGAACCAATCAGATCTCAAATACATTTTTAATTAGTTCTTTGGGATATAAGTTACTGTGTCCACCAATCAGATTTGGTTTGTAATGTGAAACTTACTCTTCAGCAACTTAGTTCCTCAACAAACCAATGACATGGAAGAATAAAGGTCAGGTCATTTCTAAATTAAGGTTTGCCTGTTTTATTTCTGTCAACAACAAATAAAACAGACAACAATAGATGGGGCATTTCTGCTTTAAGAGCAGTAATGTTTCACCATAAATTGGATGCTATCTGTACTAAATTATTCTTCTTCGAGGTTGTATTATTTTTATTAGCGCTAGACGCGTAGAAGCTTTTTGTAAAGTTTTGTTACTGTTGTAATTTTGCGGTTAAAAAAATCAGTTACATTCAGTGTATTTCACCTTAGAAATATATCGAATACTCTGTGGTTAACACAGCAATGGAAACGCAACCGATTGCTTACAATTCCACAGAAATCGTTGACAGAAATCGTTGACAGAAATTGCCACCACGGTTTTGCCGCGCTCTTTATCAGCGCCCGAATACTATGAAAGCGATCAAATGACCATTATCCTTTGTAAAGACTGTGAATTCATTTCCGGTGAACGTGCAAATAATCGTGTCCGCGTGATAAAAAAGAAAAAAATATCGCAACCTTTTTATGCTCGTAAACGTTCTTAAAAGCAAGAAGATTTGACAAGCTTTCCTGTCAAGAATGTGATAATGACATTACAGTAATCGTGACACCGTAACACTTATTAGAAGGCAAGCAAGGACTTGACCTGTAGACGCACGAGAAACTTATCATCTCACTTTTCCGCCCTGTTTTGCTACAGGCAACGATTGCGTTACAATTTTGGATTTTTGCACTGAATGTATGCTAAGTTGAAGCAAATCATGCTACTGAATTTAACCCAACTAATTACTACTGTATTTACGAGGAGAATTAATCAAATCTGTTTAACAAATTCCACATACAAATGCTATCATAATAAAAATTATCTTATGTGTTATAACAATCCAATGAAAGTAACTTACCGGACTTGAACGTCTTTTAAATCGCGAAATTTGCCATTCTCCATTCAGTTTCCATGCTGAGAAATTCAACTTTTCCAAATTCTAAGAAGAAATTACATTGTTACGAATGTAGTTTTCGCTTCCATCTCGCATACGATGTCTCAACTCGGAATTTACTCATTTCGCGCCATAATGTAATTTTGGCGGGGAATAGACAAATAAATGCTGTTTGTCTCTGTGTTGTGTAAAAGTTCATTCCCAGCAGATCAAGCCTTGTTTTGAAATACTTAGAACGCATTCAACGTTCAAGCAAGCGATCTAATGAAATTGATTTGACAGAAGAGAACATGGCTCGTTAGCCGACGCACTAGAGTACGATCTTGGAGGAGTTATCGATCGAACGCGATTTATTTCACGGGAATTCCTATTGTGACCATAGATGTATTGTTTTCCTAAACCGCTAGCTGATTGGCCAAACCAGTAGCTAATTTCATGGCTACGCGAGCCACAAACTACCACGAAGAATATTGATCAGCCAAACACCATGAAGTTTATTTCAACATAGTATTACACGAGCCTTGTACAGCACCTTTTGTCATGCAACTGGATATCCGTAGTTAATCGAGCCCACCGTGCCTTCTTGAGTTTTTAATTTTAGATTAGTGCAAATGAAAGCGTATTCCTTTCTTGAGTAGTAAGCTTTTTAAAAACTTCTAGGAAAATGAGACCTATTAAATCGAGAACTCGTTGTAGTATAATTCAAGTTGTTGCTAATGTTTAGCTGGCAACTTTCTGTTGATTCGCATTTCGTTCATCCTTGAAAATGTCATCTACTTCTTAGCGCCTAAATAATACAACACTCAGTTGTCCTCTTTCGCAATGCTTTTCATACCTTTCGTGTCTGCATGTAGTCGCTGATACAATGCGTACTAGGCTCAGCGAAATGTCAACATTTTCAAGATATCTTTACAACCGTCTAAAGAATCCTTGTTACTGTTTATGTTATCAGTATGAAACTTTGCTTCCGAGTCGCTGATCGTCTTCGAACAGCTTGAAGCTTACAGCGTTTGAGTCGGTGACTCGTTATATTATAACTTATGTCACATTATACTCGATCGTCCTCTTTCGAATATGTGGTCGATAAAATAGGTTGCATTAAGTTGACTGAAAAGCCATCTTCTTCAACACGTCTGAACAAACTTCAAAGGACTCAGTTTAATTCTTTGTTTTATCAGTACAAGATGTTGCCTTTTGGGTTGATGACCGTCTTCAAACAGCTCGAAGCGTGCCGAGTTTGAGTTAGTTAAAAATTATACATCGATAATATCATATTGTTCTCAATTGCCCTCGAAGTTTACTCAAGCGGAGTTAGTGAAGCGTGACCATGACAGTCATATAACAGTTAGTTGTCCACTTTCGCAACGCATCTTCTGTGGTCACGAAAAAAATCTGCTCAGCGAAATTTCAACATTTTCAAGATATCTTTACAACTGTCTAAAGAATCCTTTTTAATCTCCATTTTGATAGTGTGCGTCTTTGCTTCTGAGTAGAAGATTGCCTTCAAACAGCTCAAAGCTTACAGTGTTTGAGTTAGTGAATCATTACATCATCAGTAATGTCACATTACAATCCGGTTGTCGTCTTTCGGGTCTGTGGTCAATAAAATGATTTGCATTCAGCTGATCGAAATGATTCAGTCTATTTCTATATTTCACAAGTCGGCAATGTTGCCTCCAGGTTAATAATCGTCTTCAAACAGCTCGAAGCGTACAGGGTTTGAGTCAGATGATAATTATACATCGATAATGTCATGCTGTTCTCATTTGTCCTCTTTTTTGCAATGCTTTGCGAATCTGTGGTCGATACAACAATTTCCATTAAGGTTATCGAAACGCAACATACTTTAAGATCTCTTAACAAACGTCGAATGATTCAGTTTGATTCTTCATTTCAACAATGGGCAATGTTGCCT
This sequence comes from Pocillopora verrucosa, assembly GCF_036669915.1. Lineage (NCBI taxonomy): Eukaryota > Metazoa > Cnidaria > Anthozoa > Scleractinia > Pocilloporidae > Pocillopora > Pocillopora verrucosa. The sequence goes on from NC_089319.1 coordinate 2,146,466, forward strand.
CTTATTGCCGGTCCTCTCAAGGAGCTCGAAGCCGTTACATGGCTTGAGTTAATAAATCGCAACATCCTCGCTAATTTCATATTACACTCAGTTGTCCTCTTTCTCAACGCTTTACGAAGCTTTGTCGATTAAATAATTGGCATTTAGTTCATCAAAATATAACGCACGTCACAAACGTCTTAAGTATCATCTAACTCTTCCGTTGGTATACACTTTTCCAACTGAGTTACGGGTCGCTCTTTAGGAGTTCGAACCATCTTCCTTCATTTTACTGGATTTTTGTTGTCAGAAAGAGACTTTGGACCGAGCTTGCCTGCCCCATTTTTACGGTCCGAAGGGTTTTTGTCAAGTTTTGTGTTCATTTGTTTTTGTGTGTGTGTGTGTGTGTGGGGATGTATTTGATTGTTTGCTTTTTCAAATAAAACGAGCAAGTTCTTTAAGAAACTGTGGTGCTGGGGTGGGGTAGGGGGGGGGTTTAATAAGAAAGTCTGATTTTATCAACTGAGTTGATAATGTAACTACTTGGTTACCGTTTCTAAGACTATTTTCTAAAGCTGACGTCTCGAGGTGAAGCCGTTCGTCAGTCTTCGTGGTCGCCCAAGGATTTTTTTCCACCCCAGTTATGTCCGAAAAAAATATTTTGACGGGGTATTTAAGCAAAATGGGTAAAAGTTTCCCATGCGAGCGAATCACCATTTCGCCAAAGTGTATCTTTAGTGTGAGGTACTTAACCAGGGTAATTCATTTTGCTGCCGTTCGTTTCGAATGCGTAAGCCGCACAACAAGGAGTCATTTTTGGAGATATGGAAATCTCCCCATACGGATGGGTTGTTTCTCTTTTAAGATGACGTCTTAAAGTTTGCGAAACAACTCTTTCTTTAGTTCGTTGCCGTTTTTGGCAAAAGACAGATACCAGTTGTTTGAGGGAGATTACGCCGTTCCTCATGATTTATGCGCACCTTTATGGTCGATGACGTGTATTCTCATTATTAAAGTACTGGAGCCTCCCACTGACGCTTATGGTACAGGCTGTAAAGTCAGTTAATTCACTACCAGGTGATCATTCGAGTTTTTCGAAGGTGCGGAAGCCTATTTGAATATCCATTTAGTTGTACCGATTTACCTTTCTGTAAGATCATGTCTAATTAAGAAATTTTACGTTCCATTTTTGGCATCTACGGGTACTGCAACACCATCTGAAAGTCTGCCACGCCATCAAGTCCCACAGTTCTGGCCTTTGGTAGATGTTGTCGGGGTGTAATGTACATTCGGCCCTAACATCTTCAATTGTAACTTCTGCAATAAGGGTCTAAAAGTGAAGAGTCCGTGAGGCCTACGCGATATCATGATGGGTTAGGGTTAGGGTGATAAGCTTAGGGATAGGGTTAGGGTGATATGGTTAGGATTAGGATCATGATACCACGATGTTTGCTTTTGCTTTTTTGTAAAATGTGTGCGATGTTGTAAGATCCACTTCTAGTTTCATTTTTTTTTAAGATAGAAACTTTAACGAATCTAACCTATCGTGTAGGTGACTTATCCGCTCTCCGTAGGAAATGGCGGCTCGGAATGTAGAACGTAGGCCTACGGGCCTATCGGCTGGCCTCTCCACTGGCCACAAAGGGAATCAAATACAGCTGATTCTTGTTCACGTGGGGAATAAAAAGTAACAGAAACCGAGTTTCTTGTGCAAAAAGCGCATTGTAGAGTGAGCCAAATATATAGCAAGTCTCAAGGGGTGGATAAAGAAAGTAAAGAAATTAGTATGTTAATCAGTTGGGGTATGACATCATGGTATAGACAAAACTGTCTTTGGCCCGACATGATTAAGATACTAATTTCTTTCAAAGAACAAGAATCAGCTGTATTTGATTCCCTTCATGGCCAGTGGCACAGCCAGCCGAAAGGCCCGTAGGCCTACGTTCTACATTCCGAGCCGCCGTTTTCTACGGGGATCAGATAAGTAACCTACGCGATAGATTGGGTTCGTTAAAATTGCTATCCTAAAAATAATGAAACTAGAAGTGGATCTTACAACATCGCACACATTTCACAAAACAACAAAAGCAAACATCATGGAATTATGATCCTAATCCTAACCATATCACCCTAACCCTAAGCTTATCACCCTAACCCTAACCATATCACTTTAAACCTAACCCATCATGATATCGCATAGGCCTCACGGACTCTTCACTTTTAGACCCTTATTGCAGAAGTTACAATTGAAGATGTTAGGGCCGAATGTACATTACACCCCGACAACATCTACCAAAGGCCAGAACTGTGGGACTTGATGGCGTGGCATACTTTCAGATGGTGTTGCAGTACCTGTAGATGCCAAAAATGGAACGTAAAATTTCTTAATTAGACATGATCTTACAGAAAGGTAAATCGGTATCTGTCTTTTGCCAAAAACGGCAACGAACTAAAGAAAGAGTTGTTTCGCAAACTTTAAGACGTCATCTTAAAAGAGAAACAACCCATCCGTATGGGGAGATTTCCATATCTCCAAAAATGACTCCTTGTTGTGCGGCTTACGCATTCGAAACGAACGGCAGCAAAATAAATTACCCTTGTTACGTACCTCACACTAGAGATACGCTTTGGCGAAATGGTAATACGCTCGCATGGGAAGCCTTTGCCCATTTTGCTTAAATACCCCGTCAAAATATTTTTTTGCTGATATAACTGGGGTGGAAAAAAATCCTTGGACGACCATGAAGACTGACGAACGGCTTCACCTCGAGACGTCAGCTTTAGAAAATAGTCTTAGAAACGGTAACCAAGTAGTTACATTATCAACTCAGTTGATAAAATCAGACTTTCTTATTAAACCCCCCCCCTACCCCACCCCAGCACCACAGTTTCTTAAAGAACTTGCTCGTTTTATTTGAAAAAGCAAACAATCAAATACATCCCCACACACACACACACACACAAAAACAAATGAACACAAAACTAGACAAAAACCCTTCGGACCGTAAAAATGGGGCAGGCAAGCTCGGTCCAAAGTCTCTTTCTGACAACAAAAATCCAGTAAAATGAAGGAAGATGGTTCGAACTCCTAAAGAGCGACCCGTAACTCAGTTGGAAAAGTGTATACCAACGGAAGAGTTAGATGATACTTAAGACGTTTGTGACGTGCGTTATATTTTGATGAACTAAATGCCAATTATTTAATCGACAAAGCTTCGTAAAGCGTTGAGAAAGAGGACAACTGAGTGTAATATGAAATTAGCGAGGATGTTGCGATTTATTAACTCAAGCCATGTAACGGCTTCGAGCTCCTTGAGAGGACCGGCAATAAGAGGCAACATTGCCCATTGTTGAAATGAAGAATCAAACTGAATCATTCGACGTTTGTTAAGAGATCTTAAAGTATGTTGCGTTTCGATAACCTTAATGGAAATTGTTGTATCGACCACAGATTCGCAAAGCATTGCAAAAAAGAGGACAAATGAGAACAGCATGACATTATCGATGTATAATTATCATCTGACTCAAACCCTGTACGCTTCGAGCTGTTTGAAGACGATTATTAACCTGGAGGCAACATTGCCGACTTGTGAAATATAGAAATAGACTGAATCATTTCGATCAGCTGAATGCAAACCATTTTATTGACCACAGACCCGAAAGACGACAACCGGATTGTAATGTGACATTACTAATGATGTAATGATTCACTAACTCAAACACTGTAAGCTTTGAGCTGTTTGAAGGCAATCTTCTACTCAGAAGCAAAGAGGCACACTATCAAAATGAAGATTAAAAAGGATTCTTTAGACAGTTGTAAAGATATCTTGAAAATGTTGAAATTTCGCTGAGCAGATTTTTTTCGTGACCACAGAAGATGCGTTGCGAAAGTGGACAACTAACTGTTATATGACTGTCATGGTCACGCTTCACTAACTCCGCTTGAGTAAACTTCGAGGGCAATTGAGAACAATATGATATTATCGATGTATAATTTTTAACTAACTCAAACTCGGCACGCTTCGAGCTGTTTGAAGACGGTCATCAACCCAAAAGGCAACATCTTGTACTGATAAAACAAAGAATTAAACTGAGTCCTTTGAAGTTTGTTCAGACGTGTTGAAGAAGATGGCTTTTCAGTCAACTTAATGCAACCTATTTTATCGACCACATATTCGAAAGAGGATGATCGAGTATAATGTGACATAAGTTATAATATAACGAGTCACCGACTCAAAGGCTGTAAGCTTCAAGCTGTTCGAAGACGATCAGCGACTCGGAAGCAAAGTTTCATACTGATAACATAAACAGTAACAAGGATTCTTTAGACGGTTGTTAAGATATCTTGAAAATGTTGACATTTCGCTGAGCCTAGTACGCATTGTATCAGCGACTACATGCAGACACGAAAGGTATGAAAAGCATTGCGAAAGAGGACAACTGAGTGTTGTATTATTTAGGCGCTAAGAAGTAGATGACATTTTCAAGGATGAACGAAATGCGAATCAACAGAAAGTTGCCAGCTAAACATTAGCAACAACTTGAATTATACTACAACGAGTTCTCGATTTAATAGGTCTCATTTTCCTAGAAGTTTTTAAAAAGCTTACTACTCAAGAAAGGAATACGCTTTCATTTGCACTAATCTAAAATTAAAAACTCAAGAAGGCACGGTGGGCTCGATTAACTACGGATATCCTGTTGCATGACAAAAGGTGCTGTACAAGGCTCGTGTAATACTATGTTGAAATAAACTTCATGGTGTTTGGCTGATCAATATTCTTCGTGGTAGTTTGTGGCTCGCGTAGCCACGAAATTAGCTACTGGTTTGGCCAATCAGCTAGCGGTTTAGGAAAACAATACATCTGTGGTCACAATAGGAATTCCCGTGAAATAAATCGCGTTCGATCGATAACTCCTCCAAGATCGTACTCTAGTGCGTCGGCTAACGAGCCATGTTCTCTTCTGTCAAATCAATTTCATTAGATCGCTTGCTTGAACGTTGAATGCGTTCTAAGTATTTCAAAACAAGGCTTGATCTGTTGGGAATGAACTTTTACACAACACAGAGACAAACAGCATTTATTTGTCTATTCCCCGCCAAAATTACATTATGGCGCGAAATGAGTAAATTCCGAGTTGAGACATCGTATGCGAGATGGAAGCGAAAACTACATTCGTAACAATGTAATTTCTTCTTAGAATTTGGAAAAGTTGAATTTCTCAGCATGGAAACTGAATGGAGAATGGCAAATTTCGCGATTTAAAAGACGTTCAAGTCCGGTAAGTTACTTTCATTGGATTGTTATAACACATAAGATAATTTTTATTATGATAGCATTTGTATGTGGAATTTGTTAAACAGATTTGATTAATTCTCCTCGTAAATACAGTAGTAATTAGTTGGGTTAAATTCAGTAGCATGATTTGCTTCAACTTAGCATACATTCAGTGCAAGAATCCAAAATTGTAACGCAATCGTTGCCTGTAGCAAAACAGGGCGGAAAAGTAAGATGATAAGTTTCTCGTGCGTCTTCAGGTCAAGTCCTTGCTTGCCTTCTAATAAGTGTTACGGTGTCACGATTACTGTAATGTCATTATCACATTCTTGACAGGAAAGCTTGTCAAATCTTCTTGCTTTTAAGAACGTTTACGAGCATAAAAAGGTTGCGATATTTTTTTCTTTTTTATCACGCGGACACGATTATTTGCACGTTCACCGGAAATGAATTCACAGTCTTTACAAAGGATAATGGTCATTTGATCGCTTTCTTAGTATTCGGGCGCTGATAAAGAGCGCGGCAAAACCGTGGTGGCAATTTCTGTCAACGATTTCTGTCAACGATTTCTGTGGAATTGTAAGCAACCGGTTGCGTTTCCATTGCTGTGTTAACCACAGAGTATTCGATATATTTCTAAGGTGAAATACACTGAATGTAACTGATTTTTTTAACCGCAAAATTACAACAGTGACAAAACTTTACAAAAAGCTTCTACGCGTCTAGCGCTAATAAAAATAATACAACCTCGAAGAAGAATAATTTAGTACAGATAGCATCCAATTTATGGTGAAACATTACTGCTCTTAAAGCAGAAATGCCCCATCTATTGTTGTCTGTTTTATTTGTTGTTGACAGAAATAAAACAGGCAAACCTTAATTTAGAAATGACCTGACCTATATTCTTCCATGTCATTGGTTTGTTGAGGAACTAAGTTGCTGAAGAGTAAGTTTCACATTACAAACCAAATCTGATTGGTGGACACAGTAACTTATATCCCAAAGAACTAATTAAAAATGTATTTGAGATCTGATTGGTTCATTCAGGAACTAAGATACCCAAAATTTCAAGTACACATTAAAATGGTGAAGTACACATTTAAATGGGGAGGTGTTATGATTGTTATAACTTTGCATCTAAATACAAACCATTTGCTCTCTCCATCCTCATCAAACACCAGTCCAGAAATTCTGCCAGCTTTTCTTTCTTCACATCCGGTCTTGTAACAAACCTATAGACAAGTGGAGGATACAGAAAGTGTATAAAATATATTATAAACTGACAATACAGACTAACTTGTTACAAAGATCTACCAAACATACTTTGAGATAACTAATGCGGCAGCATCTCTTGATTTGTCTGGAACTGAAAGATACATCTGCAACAAGGAAAATTAATGGAGAATTTCAAAGTTAGCCACTATTAGACACCGTGAACAAAAAAATGACCTGCTACACAATACTAACAGCTTTTAAGTCTATCCCACCTACCTTTGCAGTTTCAAGAATTCTCTCCACCACAGGCCTGCGTCTCTCCTGTGTTCCACTATTGGCATCTCTCCGTCCATCAAAGCGAGCCATGTCAAAGGGTATCATACAAACAATAGACAACCACAGGAGAAGAACATATCGTGTCTCCCAGGTCTGAGGTTAATAAAAAACATCACAATTATTTTGACCAAAGGATAATACATCATGGTTGACAAAAAAGAGAAACTAAGACGAAAATGAGAGATTTTAGAAAGCTGCGATTTAATAACATTTTCCTACAATTGCAAGTCACAGTGGGTCATAGGGCTCCTATTGATAACAGATATACTTTTAAGTATTCTGAAGGGATTACCCTAGTTAAATAAAGGTTTGTTACTGCTACTTATGTTGATGAAAATGTACAGTACATAAATGAGTATGTTGTAAGTTAAATTGGATTTAGGGCTAAAGACATTTAGAACTGGCTTGATTTGCATTTTCTTTGCTTAAGAAAAGACAATTCGCAGGAATGTATAAAAATGCAAAACAAAATTGTACTTGAGATCATTTTGACCTAAATTCTTTTCAAACATTATCATATTCCCTAAATTATGTGTCACATTAGCAATTATAGATAAGGTAGTAACATTATTAACTAGAAATAAAAACTACAAAGATGACACACCTCATGATCTTGAGGATTTTGCTGAGACAGCATTCCAAGAACTGGTTCCACGTCGGTAACTTCATGAGAAAACAGACGTACCACAAATTTTGGTCCCCTGACCTGATCAAGTTTGAGTGAGAAAAATAAACAGGAAAGTACATGTTGTTAATGATGATGTCACCTATGTGTCTGTCCTTCGATAAATCATAAATAAGAACCATTCAAAATGATTATAGGCTTCAGCCCTCAATACTGTAAAAAACAAATTCAACTGGTTTATTCCATTTAATAATACACATGAAAAAATTATATGCATCTGATTGGATGAAAACTTGTGCATTTTTCATGAACACAAGTGCAAAGTTGTAACACAAGTTCAAATTAAAAATAGTGTGCACACTTTTGCTATCAAAATTTCATCTGTCTTGACTTTCTGTGATGCTTTTAAGAAAATTCATGTAAATTTTTCAAAGATTATAAATTGCACTTGTGTAATTTTGTTGTCTTTGAATATTCATTTGTGCTAATTAACAACAAATTGCACTTGAAATCAAGTTATTACCTATACTTAAAATTCTTTTTAAAGTATGACAACATTCTTATAAGCAACAAGGGTTGCTAGCCCCTTGATCACTCTCTGTGACTAAAGTAATTCAGTCTGAAGGTTTGATTACAATTATAGGGTCTCAAATCTATAAGATTACCAAACAGTTAAAGTATGAATTGATAATTTACAACCACATTCTTTGTGTCCTCAGAAAATACTTATTTAAAGTCCAATACTAATTGTTTTATATGGCAACCCAATTGCTCTAGTCAACCTTGCCAGTTGTTATCATGCAGAACTGTATATAAGTGATGAATAAAGGGGGAACGTTTCTGAAGAGGGGGGAGGGTGAGGGGATGGGGTTTCATCAGCTGAGTTGTTCATGCAAATTGGCCATTCATCACAGCGAATAGACGAATTGTGGGTTGTGTGTGTGATACATGTACGTGATGTTTCACTTCTTATCATATACAGCTCCAACAGCATGGGAGGACAAACAATTCATTGTGTCAAAATGGTATCTAAATGCATGATCAATTGGAAACAGACCTTGGTGATTAAATATAAATATTTGAATCCCTGCTGAATCACTTTAGCTGGGTTTGATGCATCACAGACTATATGTTGCAATTTCTGTACAAGGCTTTCTGAAAGTGAGAAAATAAACCACAAATGTGAATTGCCCAGTTCTATATTTAACAAAATTTCAATAGAGAAAGAAAAATGAATACTGAGAGTTTTTTTTTTATTATTTTCAGTATTATTTGGTAACTTCTGCCGACAGCTTAAAACTATACTCTGCAGTCACCTACTGATAAGTAGCTTAATGTAATCTGTTCATTCACACATTGTTTATACAGGTAAAGTTTACCACTCTACTATAAGACGGGTTTCCTATTTGAGAAAGTAGTCCAAGCAACGCTTGAGTAAAGATCTCGTCCTTATTTCTTAAGGATAAAAAATGGCAATTTAAGAGAATATGTAAACATTCTACAATATTGTAAAACACAGTACATACAAATCGATAACTATGAAAATTCTTTACACTACTTACCTAAATGCGGATCCAACAAATGTGGCTGTTCCTGATACTTATTCAATATAACTGAAAATTAACCATTTTTATACACGGTAGTGGGCATGATAAAAGGAAATTTTGGATGGAAGCCTGAGCTCTTAATTAATAACATACTCACAAACAAGTAAATGAAACAAAACTAGGAGATTAGAAAACATGCTACACTTACGAATTAACCGCTCCTCTGCAGCCTCGAGTAAAATATTATCATGACATATGGTTCCTATTGATTCGATCAATGATGTTACTTCTTTGAGTTCGGTAAAATGATCCAAGCTGTATGACACAGAATTCTCGTCCTCCTTCGCCGCCATTTTTTATTTGGATCCAGTTACCAGTCCCACTCGGTTACCGCGTAGATACTTTAGGGTGAACTCGGCATATATAAAAAGATTTTAATTTTGACGAAGTAATCTTCCTTTTTAATTAAACAAATAGGTAACTGACGGCGAGGGAGGTAGTTTTTTATGCTTTCTTTTAATGACAACTAGTTATAGAGCTTTGTGCAGCTGAGATGTCAAGTTACACATCATTTTTTTTCTTTTCATTTGGTAAATTAAAAACACGTCATTCAGAAAACTTGTGAGCAAACAACACAAAGCAGATACGGGATGAAAAAGAGATGAAAATAGAGATATAAGTTGCACATCCTCCTCATTTTCCATTATTTCCTTTCAATTAGTCATTTATATGGAAAGCCTACCGCAAGAGAGAGATCTTAGATGAAGTCTGTTCAAAGTCAGCGCACGATATAATAGATTTATTGAAAAAAAAACCACGAAATGTGCTATTGTCTTTTTATCCGTATCAGTTGCTGGTAAGGGCGAAGATTGTGAACAAAATGTCCGTCATTGCAGCAAAATCTCAAAATATAAATTTCGCCTTAAAACGTTCTTTCGAGTTGAGTGTTATCCATGCATTGTATTAAAAGCGGTTGGCAAAAATCGAAAATTGAAATGTCCTTTAGATCTTTATAGAAGCAGACAGTCAAAATACTCTTCGCCCTAAAACAAGTCGTGTATTAACATCTCAAATGAAAACTCTCGAAACAATCAAATGGCTTTCAATCAGTCCGGTAGTATCCGTCCGTTTTAAGGACCAATGTCTTCAGAAGAGTAATTAAGATCGAAAGCTAAGCCTACATCCTTTTTTCAGAGAAATTGAGACCTAATTTTAATTTTAACACACAAAGGAAACCCTTGTCCAACGCAGTACAACCCAATCGGCGGTTAGAAATTAAAACATTGAAAGATACACCTTGGTCAGTTTTTGTTTTCACAATCTGTTTGATTCCCACGCAAGCAGCATGCGACCGCGTAAATTGCTACCGGGGCCTGCTTATTAACTGCTATAAAATAATATTAACAAATGAGGCAGTACAAGTGTTAACCGGAAATTTGATAAAATATATAATAGCACACGTTCATTGAGTCCAGTGTAAGAAATCTTTCCTTGCTAAGCTGAGAATACTGAAACATTATGAAGAATTCTCCCGTATGGAATTTTACCGGAAAATCAGCTTTGCCAAATAAATACACCTTTTTCTGTTTTAGAACTGAGAAGTGAATAAGCTGTCAGCCAGGACAAAAAATTGATCATTACTCTGGCTGACAAATTATTTTTAAGGCTGGCGTTTAAGGTAAAGGCAATTTCCGCACAATTAACATCACTTTAGAACGAATTTCTCTAATTCGCCAACAGTAGACGAAAGGATTTATCGAAGAATTAAGAAAAATCACAACAGATGTTAGGTTTGTTGATAACACAACTGGGGAGCTATATCCAAACAATGCTACCGCGATTATGGCACAGAAATAAGGAGTGTAACATGCTACAAGAAAACCGAAAACTGCTAGCATACTGTTTACAGATCTACGGTACAGCATCATGTTCAAAGTCTTTCGAGGTTGCCTTGTGGCAGCCTCGTTTGTTACTCTTGTCTTTAGAGCCCTCAGAGTTCGATGTATTCTAAAATAGCACGAAGACGTTATGACAATGCAGGAAAAGCCAAGAATTATGGCACTGATTTTATTGATTTGGATATTCCACATTCGGGAGACCGCCCAGATAGAGCTGCAAATCCACAGAAGTGCTACAACCAGAGTGACTTTTTTCACGGTTATAATCAGTCTGTGTCGTATTCCGAGTCTCAACGCCAGATATCTTTCAATGCTTATTACTGTCGTGGTCGTAAAAGACACGGCACAGAAGAAGTAGGCCACGGCAGCATAAAACGGCTGAATTGTACAAAACAATCCAAGATTACCATGGAGAGCACCCAAACCTGTGGCAACTTGTAACGGTTGAGCGACCATACCAACTCCAAAATCAGACAGAGCTAAGCTGTAAAAAAGAGCTTTGGACGACGAGTAGATCGTGCGGCACTGGAAGAGGGCGAGTAAAATTATCGAATTTCCAACAATCGCAGAAATAGAAAAAACTACATTTGCAATGCACAAGAACACGTACCAATGACGAGGCGATTTGCGTATAAACTGGTACTCACGAAAATCTTGATTAGAGCAAGAAGTATTAAATACCTCCATTTAAAAACTGTTTGTAAAATTGCTTGATCGCCTTGCGTTTCCGGAGAATATTACTTCGAGTTTTAGAGGCTTGGGGAGCTTGCCAGTATGTTCCCATTAAAATATTGTGCCTGATATTGAGCCTTGTCGCAGTTCTACTGATAATTTGAAGTTAAGTTAAAAATCTATATACACCCAACGATGGTTTTTCTATGTCAACATGAACAAGGGAGATGTCAATCGTGCCAATCAGACTCAAAGCTTTGACTTTCAACTGAAAGGAAAGTAAACATTAAGCCAGCTTTGTTTTACTTTACTTTGGCGTTCCGGATTACAACCCAAAAGAAATAAATTTATCTCGACAATGAAGACAGGGAGGTGTATTATTCTAATTGTACTAAAGAAGGCGTTTTATTTACCGCGCAGACACCAGTTTCTTTGAATTCGATGAACAAATGCTTGCGACTTTGCAAGAATGAATATTCTGTGAATTGCAAAACGCTGTTCCTCTCGCGAAGTACCGTATAAATTAAGTCTAACTGTATTCATGAGAAAATGAAAAAATGATCGTCAATTAATAACTTTAATATACTTTTTAAAATTTCTCGCGAAATGGTCCGCTTTGTATTTTACAGCACGCGTAAAAGCCAGATCTGATTACGCCGTTCTGACGCATTTCATTAGAGATTCAATATAGAAATGACGTTTTTCGTTTGTTCAAGTTTATTTACAAAAGAAAAGTGTTTTTGCTATAAAATAAGAGAGTTTTGAAAAAGAGAAGTATATTTCAGAATCAGAGGTTAATTATAACAAAGTTCTACTTCACAAAAGATGTTTTCGACATTAATAGCATTATGATACGTAAGGCGCGAGGGAATTGCTAAATCTATCAAAAAACCTTGTAGTTTACAAGTAAGCACACTGCCCATACAGACTTATACTGATATTTTTTTTTAGTCCCACGCTCCAACCAAATGCTTGACATCTTTCATTATTAGAAAATCTCCATTTCTGCCCTTATACTCTTTTTAAAAAGTATCCTTCACCAAACTTATTGAAGGTGACCCATGAGAAGAGTGCAATTGCTTATGCATGCTATACAGCACTTGAAACAGCCCATTTTTCGGAGATATATAGCCCGTTTTTGTACCAGCCAAAATGTTGTTCAGTCGTGGTTCAAAGTAATTCTTCTAACTATATAATTTTCATGGGCTCCTGATTTTTTTTATATATTTTTCAACGCTTGAAAAAAAAATACGTAAAAGAAGGCTCTCGTATATAATAGCTTCCCACAGCCTTGCATCTGTTCAGGGATAAAAATAAAGATTGCCACCTGTCTTCATGACAAATCTGCAGCTCATGTGCTCTGTCACGAATGATTTTTTTACTATTGCTTTTACTCCTACATTTTGCAAATATTTGACGCGAATTTCCCCTCTCCATATTGCTTACACCAGCTGTCGCTGTTAGAAATAAGTTAGTAAAAAGATCAGTTATATCAAGGTTGCATGTATTTGTATGACGCACTGGCTATGGACGGGGTAACACAATTAACACGCGCATGCATCGGA